>NC_082707.1:82931927-83231927 GCF_030144855.1 Hypanus sabinus | reverse complement strand
CTGGGTATATGGAATGAGGATCTGAAAAGGTGGTAAAGTCAGGTACAATTATTGTATAATGTTTAAAATACATTCAGGGATGTGGGCCAAATGCACACAAATGGGATTAACATAAGATAGGCACCTTGGTCAGGGGTCTAACATTGTGCTGTATAACTCTATGCACCTCTGAAACTTTGCGAATATATATTTTTTTAAATCAGTAGTGAGAAACTCAAAGCTTAAAGATAGATCCCAAAGGAAGACTGGCAGGTTTTATCAAAGCCAGCAGCAAAAGTATCTATAGAAGAGTGTAGCTAGGATAAGTGTGTGACCTTGAGGGACGTAGAATGGGACCTAATAAACAGAAACAGAGAAATGACCAATTAGTTTAGTAACACTGTGCATACATGTTTGTGCTGAACAATACTGCAAATATCTCAAAGATTTCTGATAGGGTAGTTTCAAACAGTATGGAAGAACTCGTACTCAGAATCATTGAGAGTCAAGGCACTGGAAAAGTTAATTTGACTAGAGGTCCAATGGCCTACACCCAAGGGTTTTAAAGAAAGGGGTTGGTGAGGTAATGGAGCCATCAGCTGAACTCACTGAGCTGAGGGAAGATACCAGCGGTTTGGAAAACTGTAAGAATGTGTTTGTTGTTCAAGAAGGGAGGAAGTAAAAACATGGGTAATTAGAGACCTGTTAGCTTAACATCTGTTCTTGGCAAATTGCTGGAGTTTATAAGGAAAAATTAGCTAGTCATTTAAAAAAGCTTAATGTGATAAAATCAAGCCAATACGGTTTTATGAGAGGTAAATTAGGCTTGGCAAATTTCCTGCAGTTCGATTATACAAGCAGATCTCCATAAGGGAACCGGTGGATGTTATGCATTTAGATTCTCAAATACTCTGGACAAGGTGCTATATAAAAGTCCGATGCACAAGATAAACATTCATGATATTATGGGAAATGTAGTAGCATGGATTGAGATTCTTTAGAACATAGAAGACAGAGATTTGGAATAAATTGTGGGGAGTGGTGGTTCAGGCTAGAAGGATATAACTAGTGGATCAGGATACAAGAAGGATCAATTACTTACAATCATTAGAGGAGGGGCAGAGTATAGGTATGAAAATAAGTGGATTATTAAAAATCTAAAAATTGATGTGAGGTGGCGAAAACTTTAAAACAGAGTTTAATATGTGATAGTGTGAGGCCATGCACGTTGGTAAGAAGAGTCTTAAAGAAGAGTATTTATATACTGTATATGGAGAAAGGTTTTATGTTATTGAAGTACAGGGTTCTTGTATGTATGAATCACAAAAAAGTTAGTAGGCAGGTGCAGAAAGTGGTTCGGATGGAAAACAGCATGTTGCAAATTATTGTAAAAAGTTGTTGTTTAGGTAGTATTGTTATAATTGTACAGGGAATTGGTGCGGTCACTTCTTGAGCACTGCACTATGCACATTTTTGGCCCCCTTAAGATTCATTAGACTTATTTTTGTAATGGAGATGTCTAATCATGAGCAGCAAACTAACTGTAGCTCAAAGTACATTTATTATCAAAGTTTGGATACGTTATACAATCTTGAGATTCATCTCCTTAGAGACAGCCAGAAAACAAAGAAATCTCAAAAGAACTCTTAAGAAAAACTAAGTACCTAATTCTCAGAGAGAGAAAGAAAAAGACAAATTGTGTAAACAATAAAAGGCAGCAAAAAGCTTCAGGAGTGAAGTTTCACGAAATCAGGCATCACTCTAGCTCAAGCAGGATGCAGCCTCGGTTCACTGCAAAGCCAAGTCAACATTGCAAGACCACAGATGTGGAGTCAGGCCTCACTGTAGATGGAGCAGGCCACAGGCTCAGTTCAGCATGGAGCTGAGGAAACTACACGGGAGTAGCGAGCAGAACTGGCCCTCGCCTCGCTTCCAGTCCCAACACCCTGACCTTTTCAATCTAGCCCGGCGCTTATATCACCCAAAATCAGTTTGTTCCACTCTTGGACTGTTCTGGGCCCTGAACCCCGCCTCCACGATTCAGCCCAACACTTAAATCGATCTGACATCGGGACTTCCCATGCTCTCCTGACTCTGCCTTGACTATACTTTGATCCTGCCCCCACCTTCACTTACCCCAACCACACTTTTTCCGTGCCTCCCTTCTGCCACCACTCGGCTTTCCTCCACCATTTCTCACCTTTGTCTTCGCTTCCGGCACAGCCGCCACTCACCTCTCCATTGTTAATGTTGATCGTAACTAATTTAGTAATTAGTAGCTTACTTTGTTTTGTTTTTTATTGCCACCAATATGTAGTTGCTGAGTATTACCAGCACCATCTTTGACATTTCGATGAATGAAACATAATCTTACTGAAACATTAGATCTCGAGGGGGCTGAGCAAGGTAGAAGCCACGATGTTTCAATGAGCAGCAAAATCTCAGACGAAGAGGCATAATTACAAATTGTGATGTGGTCTTTTAGGATCAAGATGTGTAGGAAATTCCTCTTGCAGAGGGAGATGAATCTCTGGAATTCTCCACCACTAAAGATTACGACAGTGAGATCATTAGAAGTCATTAAAGTGGAATTAGACAATTGCTTGGAAGGTTGGGAGATGGAAGCTATGGGAATCTGACAGGGGAAGGAGACGAGGCTGGATTGCATCATCCATGATCGTATTGAATGTTGGGGCAGACTTGACATACTCTTGCTCCTATCATCTTGTGCTCTTGTGTTTATGATTTCTGCTTTGTGCACTCTGTCCTAATACTGCTGTCTTGCTGTTTTGGGGCTTTGCCAGGTACAGGTTGTCTGTCATAAAAATGCCTTTATTTCAAGTTTATAGCAGCATGGAACCACAGGTGCAGGGTCAATGAATAATCGTTAACTTGATGTAGTAAAGTCATTCCTCCACAGACGTTGCCTGACATGCTGAGAATATTTAACATGTCTTGTTTTTAATATCATATGCCAAAAGTATGGCTATGATTGTTCTCTTCTTTGGGAGGCTGTGAGGTTGTGAAAGGCAATCTAAGTGATTGACCCTGGGTCCCCTAACTCGCTTTCTCCGATGGTCCACTCTCCTCTCCTTTTGCAGCCCTTGACCTTTCTCACCCAGCTGGCTTTAGTACCCACCTTCCCTCTCCCCCCACCTTTTTATTTTCAGTCCTGAAGAAGGGTCTCAGATGGAAACTTCCAAAGATGCTGCCTGACCAGCGGAGTTCCTCCAGCATTTTCTGTGTGTTGCTTTGGATTTCCAGCATCTGCCTGACTTTCTCGTGTCTATAATCCAAGTGAAAGCTGTTTTGTTCTCATGTAAATTATTGAATTTCAAATTTAAATGCAAAGAATGATTTTGTATTTTGTACTTGCTTCCAGGCAGTTTTATGTTTGTCCTTATATTAGGTTGTATAGTGGTGTGCACATTACCCTTCAATGATCTGAATCAATTATATTTGTATGTGTGATGTCATATTGCTTAGTTTAAAAAGTAACCTCTAAATAAACTATTATGTTGTATGTGTGTAATCCCCAGTCTCCAGTAGGGAGAAGAGTACTTGATTATTTATTTATTTGTTTGTTTTTATTTTTTATTAAGTGTGTACTGTGTATGTTAATCAAAATGGCTTCTTTGTTGTTAAAAGTAAAACTGCTTCTTTGTTATGCTAACTGGTGAGGGAATGTTTTCTTGCAGCTTGTTTAGGTTAAAATTGCTGATAACAGGGATTGTATTCATTTGTCAACAAATTGGGTTGGGTGTTATTTTCTCTTGTGGGTCTGGGAGCTGGGATTTCGTGGTCTTTTCGAGAGTCAGGGAGAAGATGGCGAAGAAGGTGGACGCGTGCCGCACTGCTCGGTTGATCACTTTGGGTGGTCCCAGGTGTGAGGTCGGAGGACAGCGAAGGGTGGTCGAACAGTTCGATGGTTGAGCTCCAACAATGTGCACGAAATTGACTGAACTCTTATAAGTTTTGGCACCTTTTCTTAATTTTCTTTTCCTTCATATATACTGTATCATTATTAATCACCTAAAGTGTATTTCTGTAACCATACCTGGTGTGAGCTTGATATTGTGTGTGCGATGTTGCGTTAACGTGTATTCCGCAGCGTCTAACTATACAGGAGGCGGGGTTTGGCAGATGGCTGGAATTTTCCCCCAGACATATACCAGCCGGTCGCGTAAGCGTTACAAGTGCAATTGTGAACAACAGCCAGATCAGAAATGCTGATCAAGTCAACTAGTTCCCAAAGAGAACTCTGATAGGCCAGTCAGATGGTTCACCGCTGCTCAGTGATAGAACAGAAAGAAATCATATGTCCAACTAAGAAACATTAAAAAATAGTAGAAATACTGGAGTCATAATGATCACGATGAAATCTGCTGGAGAGAGACATTTATACACATGCTGTCATCTGTAATTCAGAGAGATTGAAGGATAAGGTTACAAGGTGACAAAACGTGACAGGAGCACTTGGAATTTATCTGCAAACCAGAATGCAGAAAAAAGTCATGATCTTCAAACAACACAATACAGTCGGCCCTCCTTATCCACGAGGGATTGGTTCCAGGACCTCCCGCGGATACCAAAAAATGCAGATGCTCAAGTCCCTTATATAAAATGGCGTAGTATTTGCATATAACCTGCAAACATCTTCCCATATACTTTGAATCATCTCTAGATTACTTATAATACCTAATACTATGTAAATGCTATGTAAATAGTTGTTATACTGCAGTGTTTAGGGAATATTGACAAGAAAAAAAGACTGTACATGCTCCTCTCAGTCACAACACAAGCAGCGAACGAACGAGATGTGAGACAATGATCAAATGAGTAAAACTTTTAATCATTACTAGATTACTTATAACACCTAATACAATGGAAATGCTATGTAAATAATTGTTACACTGTCTTGTTAAGGGAATATTGACAAGAAAAAGAACTGTACATGTTCCTCTTGATCACAAGCAGCGCACGAACGAGATGCCGATTTTCCCATGATCTTTACATTATTGAGGCTGTAGCGCTTTACATAGCCAGCCAGCCATCCCTTACTAACCTTAAACTCATTTCTCTCGCTCTCACCAACCCCGTCACAGTAGTGCTCACAGCAACTAAGAGCTTTTTCACATATAATTTGGCCATCGACAGGGATATGCTTTCGTGACATGTCCTGTAGCCACACATTTAATGCTTTCTCAGTCTTCGCAAGCACTTTGTCACGAACCAGAGAGACCATTTTTGCCATTGTAGGGGCAGCACTAACATTTCCACGAATTTCAGCTTCTTTCTGCTTTATTGTGGGAATACTTGATTCGTTCTTATCCAACCTTATGGCCCACTTCGGAAAGCGACATGCCACTTTTCAAAAGATCTAATATTTCTACTTCCTCGGTGAGAGATAGCTCTTTATGCTCCCTCTTAGCCTTTGAGGAATTGCTTTGACCACATAATTGCTTTTTAGGAGCCATTTTTTCACAGGAACAAAGTAGTGAACGAACGAGACGCGAGGTGAACAATGCTCGAGCAACAAGTGCTGATAGAGCACTCCCAGGTTTTCTCAATTTGCGGTTGGTTGAATTCGCACATGTGGAACTCGCAGATAAGGAGGGCCTACTGTACATTATTCAGTGTTGTCTGAATCCTAATGAGCAATTTTTGGATGAAAGTCTGAGACTTTGCTCAAATCCAGTTCACCCAGGGAGTATGGTTTATTTTGCCACATTATGAGGTTAATATCTTGAGCTGTGATTCACTCTGTGTCAGCTACTTCTGTTTTCTGGCGATTCACCTACACAAGCAGACTTGAAACTTGTATGGTATGCATGTTATTATGTGCATACTTTCTATATAGTACATTTCCCCTGATTGACTTTTGTTCTCTAATCAATTCCTCTGATGACCATTCAAAAAGAAAAGATTTATCCATCTCACTGTCTATTTGCATATATTATTTCAAACAAACTGTTTGAGTCATTAAAGCAATTAATTAGTTTTTGAACAAAGGCATTTGATATTCTTATCGTTACCCAATAGGGTTTACTTAAGTACCTAGAGCTGGCCTACAGTCATAAGAACTAATGCAAATTTTATATGAGTGGTCAATAGCAAATAGGGTCCAATTCTCCTACAACAGGTCATTTACATGATGATCATCAATGCTACCATATTAATGCTCAGAGAGTTTCAATAACTGAAACCTGATAATATGTCATGTCCTCACTCTCAGATGAGCCTCTAAAGGCCAGTTCTCTTCCAGGAATAAATCATGCTAGCCTTGTCCTTCTTCCAGACATTGATCATAACTTTGTCTCTTATTGTTCACAAACCTGCTAATTTGTTCCAGCATTTTCTGTTTTTAATATGCGCTAAGCATAAATTACACTGGACAACAAAGATTTTGTTTTATGAATACTTTTGGGTGTATCTTATGGATTTTAGGCTGATTATAAAAATCAACATTAAATTTCACTATCATGCACTATTTGTTTGAAATCACCTGTTTGTTATTTCAATTCATAATTCAAGTCAGAATTACTGATGCCAAGATTAAGGAAGGTATTTTTGTTGGTCCACAACTCAAACAGGTAATGACAAGGAACTTCTAATGGGACCAGAGAAAATTGCATGGAATGTTGATGAAAATTTTCTTGCCAACTGCAGAGCACCAAACTACATGCAGCTGGTTGACAACATGCTTCAAGCATACAAAACCATTAAGTGCAACATGTCACTACAGATTAATTTTCTACGCTCCCATTTAGACTTCTTCCCTGCACATCTTGGCACTGTCACCAATTGAGCATGGTGAAAGGTTTCACCAGGACATGGTGGTCATGGAGAAATGGAATCACGACAACTGGAATCCATCAATGCTGGCTGATTATTATTGGACACTTAAGCTGTTAGACTTATTGTTGGACTTCTCAGCCTCAGACACTGAGTACAAATGAAAACTATCAACAAAACATTTTTAGCTCAATTGAACTATTGCAAAGCATCAGCATGATTATGCAATTGAACACATAGCATTTAATAAAAGTTCATTTCTTGTTTGTCCAAATTCCTGTGTGATAGAATTAGACTGCAATTATTAAGTGGTCTATCGTAAACAAACAAAAAATTCTGAGGAAGCAACTCTTTTGAAAAAAATTTTGCCCAGTGTTACTGAGGACTACAGAAATAGTGCGAGAAAATGTAAGGAAGGAAAATAAAAATGGACAGCTTTGTCAAGTTGGAAGATAAGGTGCTGTCATATTTCATCGACTGTAATATTTTGCTTTTGGTATAGGAAGGCAAACCCTTACTTGAGACAAAAGTCTAAAGGTTGATAGTATCCTCATTCTACCTCTTCCCCTTTTCTCCTGTAAATACTTCAAAACACTTCCATAGGAGCTGCTTCACCAAGCGGACAGCTGTTGTTGATGAAAGCAGACCACCATCACATGATGGGGCAGTTAGGAATGGAAAATGGGCAATAACTGCTGGCACTGGCATCGATGTCTGAATAGCAAAAAGTCAATGAACAAAACACCTGTTAACCAAACCTTTAATCAATTGTCTTCATATCTCCCTTGAATTGCTAACATTTTTTACCTGCTTGCTCATGTGACACTCTATGAGGGGTGATTGATAAGTTCGTGGCCTAAGGTAGGAGTCAATTTTAGAAAATCTAGCACATTTATTTTTCAACATAGTCCCCTCCTACATTTACACACTTAGTCCAGCGGTCGTGGAGCATACGGATCCCTTCCTTGTAGAAGTCAGCATCTTGGACCTCCAGAAAGTGTCCACAGCAGCAGGTGATTGACAAGTCTGTGGCCTAAGGTAGAAGGAGATGATATACAGCTCTCATTACATGTATGTGCAGTTCAACTCTAAGTGATTATGCAGAAAGTTTGGAGTTAATAATTTTTGTGGTATTTCTGTTTCAGGTAATTGAAAATTGCAAGTAAGCACTGTCTGAGAAAATGGACATCGGCCTTCATGCAGTCATCCGCTATCTTGGTCTCAAGGGTTTATCACTCAAGGAGGTCCACGAGGAGATGGTGGCAACACTAGGTGAGGGTGAAAAATGAATGTGCTAGGTTTTCTAAAATTGACTCGTTCTACCTTAGACCACAAACTTATCAATCACCCCTCGTATTACACACTTTTCTATATTAAAGATTTTATATAAAACTAATTTAGTTCCCTGTCTAAAGTGAACTAATTTCATATTTTGAGTAGGGAACATTCCTGCTCTACTTGGACCACAATTTGCATGCAGTTTTTCAATTAAAATGCAGCAACATTATCACCTGTTGTATAGATTATCTTTCAGTGAGGTGATTTGGAAGACGATCAGAACACTTAAGATATGGGATGGAGGGAACTATTGTCTGTCTCCAGGTTTCTTCATTAGATAAACATTAAGAATTTCTTTTATTAAGTTGATTGATCACGTATTTCTCTGGAGAAGACAAAAGCCACTCCAGTTGGAACAGGTTTCATACCTTTGAATACGATTTACATTACAGAACATGAAATGTCTTTTATTCCAGCCTGAAAGACATTAATAACATCTCTGAGATAACTACAACCTCCTTAAAAAATTGACTGGACAATTTGCTTTTACAGTCAATCCCAAGAGACATTTTTAACATTGCACAGAGGGAGCAATTGAATTAACTGTTAAACACCAGCGGAGATGGAACTGTTTCAACTCGTTTAGTTTAGAAGTCTTTTTGCTCTTCAAAGATTACAGTATACAATGTTAGGGTTGACAATGGAATAGAATTGCACAAAGATTCACAGGAGTCTGACATTGTTGGGAAAATGCAAAGTGGCTCAAATGAACCACAACTTGAACGATGCTAATGGAAAGCTATCATGAGGATATATGCCTGCTTCTTGTAGCTTTATGTTAAGTTTTTTTCCCTATAAACATATAGCAGCTTTTTGGAAATTCACTTCCACTCAGTTGACATGATTGCTAAGCTTTTGAAAAGACAAACTGGCCCTTTATTTTAGTTGACTCTCTCTCTCCAATTCTAATCTTAATGAAGGATCCCATCTAGCCAGATTATGCTGACAAAAAGGGTATGGCTCTCTTAAACTTTTAATGATGGTGCCATGTACTTACATTTCAAGAATATTTCAGTAATATTGTAAATAAATTGTTTAATTAAGTATTCCTTGTTTGTTTACATAAATCATCATGGGTTATATGTTAGAAATATGGGAATGACATACGTCATTATGTCACCACATCATAAGTATGCACCTTACTAATGAAGAAGGCCCATTTTTCTCTGGCTCCTGTGTTTTTCTTTGGACTAGCTTCTAGAATTACAAAACATAATGGTGATAACAAGTAAGTTTTAAAATGAACCCGAAACGACTATCTTGCTGTTGAAATGCAGCATGTTTCTTCTCAATAAGGGGAAAGAGGGACATCAGAATTTTAAAAAAAGGACAGCACTTTTTTTTTAGCAAGAGAAGAGAGATGGCCAAATTTTAAAAAAAAGGCAGAAACGGATGAAATTCACATGTTCATGAACAGTGAGTACTGGGCAGTAATAATAGTAAACAAAAAAAAACACAGAAATGGCTGGCTATAGTACTATGCAAAAGTCTTAGGCACAGATATATACATGTATTGCTAGGGTGCCTGAGACTTTTGCACAGCATTCTATTTATCAATATGGAGCAAGAGCGAGCTTGTAAATCCAACGGAAGTAAAGGATGTTAGGAATGGTGAGGGTGGAGCTCTGTGGGAAGGGTGATGGACAGGTGACAGAAAAGGCATGCCAGCCGCAGTGGACAGCATAGGTGCAGATACATCCAGCCTTGAGAAATCAAGCATGGTATTTAATTCCAAACAATTGGTTTATTCATCATTACTGAATGCTTCTCTGGTGCTTTCTGCTCCCACTTGTTTCTCTTCCCTTTTTCCCTATCATGATTCCCTCTCTCCCTGCCCCCTTCCCACTCTCAATCTACAATAGAGATCCATATAGAAAACAGGTTTATCGTCACTCACACGTCATGAAATTTGTTTTTTTTGCAGTAGCAGTACAATACAATACACAGAATTACAACAGTTCTGTGCTGCATGTGTCAGTCTTTTGCACAATATTGTACATCTGAAAGATTGATGCAACAGATAAGTAGCTGATGTATACTGAACAAATTGAGCAGTATTTTGAAGCAAATGTTCCATCAGTCAGCCATTCTTGTCTGGCACGTGGCGTCAGGATTCGTCTCCTTTCGGATTAACACGATATGAACGTTCTTGACTCGACCTTTGTTTTTTTTCGAGGCCGAGTGGCTAGCTCAACGCTCAATCCGGCATGGATGGGAAGTGCGCTCGGGTGTGGCCTGACTTGGATTCGAACTCGGGAACCTTCGCTCCAGAGTCTGGCACTGATGCCATTGTGCCACCAGCTGGCTTATGTAATAGCTAATGAAAAGCAAGTCCCAGTTTTATGGAAAGCAATAGATGAAAAAATATACAGCTCGCTTAGTTTAACTACTCCAACCAAACCAGCCAAACTGAGCTTTGCTGATCTCATAAAAGTAACACAAGAAGGGTTAGAACCAAAAACATTGTTCATTGTAAAAAGCTTTAGATTTTGTAAGTGGAATCAAAACGAAGGGGAGTCCATTTCAGCGTATCTGGCTGAATTGAAGAAATTGTCTGAGCATTGTCAGTTCAGTGATGGGCTTAAGGATACATCTGAGAAATCATGTAGTTTGTAGAATCTTATAAACTAATTGAAGCTACTTCTTCTTCTTCTTGCACACTTAACTCCTGGTGGAGTCGTCAGGGCACCATCATGACAAGCTTTGCACCAGTCTGTTCCAACTGTCATGGTTGTGTGCCAGGGCCTGGGTCACTGCAAATGCTTTCCCTGTCCATTCTTTAATGTTGTCCATCCATCTTTTCCTCTGTCTGCCTCTCCTTCTTTTCCCCTCCACAGTTCCTTGTAGAACGGTCTTTGCAAGGCCATTGGATCTTGTTATGTGGCCGTACCATCCTATCTTTCTTTTCTTCACCATTGTGAGAAGGTCTTCATGGGGGCCAATGTGGTGCTGGATGGTCTTGTGGACCTGCTCGTTTGTGATGTGGTCCAAGTATGAGATGCCCAAGATGTTGCGATAGCATCTCATTTCCAATGCCTGTATCTTCCTCTGTAGCTCTGCTGTGAGGGTCCATGTCTCACATGCCTACAGGAAGATGGAGAATACCAATGCATGCAGGAGTCTGATCTTGTATTTCATGGTGATGTTGCTGTCCCTCCATATTGTCTTGAGTTTGGACAGTGCAGTCATTGTCTGTGTGATTCTTGCCAGCACTTCTGGTCTTGATCCTTCATCACTGATGATTGCCCCCAAGTATTTGAGCTGCTGCACTGTCTCAAGTTTCTGACCATGGACTGAGATGTCTGTTATGATGGCACCACTGGCATTTGCCTTGAGCTTGGCTTTCTCGGCACTTATTTCCATTCCAAACCTTGTGGACTCTCTGTCAAGATGGCAGATTGAAATGCAATCAATTGAAGCACAATACACATTTAGGAGAGCAGTTGAGATCACTGTATCAATGGAAACAGCAGCCAGAGATGCAATGGAGTTGCAATCAGAAACAATTGTGAGCATGAACTGAATTGCAATGTCTAAACAAAAATCTGCCTGGCCAGACAAATCATGTTACCATTGTGGCAGGGGCTCACATATAGCAGACCAATGGAGGCTTAAAGGGAAAACTTGCAGAAAAATTGAACAAAGTAGAACACATACAAAGAGCACATCAGGCACAGAGAAGAGAAAAAGATCTTAAAAAAGTCATGTTGCAGCTTCAGAAAGAGAACTAATCTGCATGCTTCTAGTGGAAAATATAATGATGAGAGTGACACAGGACTGTGTAGACTTGAGATTTACAATGTGAACACTGACAAGAGACAAGCAATATGGGTTACACCAAAAGTGAATGGCAAATTAACTAAAAATGAATTGGACACTGGCTTTGCTGTTTCAGTCATTACACAAATGAATTTGAATGGCAATTGAAAGACACTGAACTGAAGCCTGTAGATGTCCAACAAGAACTTATACTGGAGAAAAGATAACTACTTGGGCATGACATTCATAACAGTGAAATATAACAACCAACAAATGTAATTGGACTTGTATGTGGTAAAAATATGAAGACCAACATTGTGGGGCTGTGAATCATTGAGACAACTACCAGTTGATTGGAGATCATCCACAATTTGCATGCCACATCCACTGCAATAAAGTCAATTGAGAGTGAATTAAGAAAGTTACTGGATGATGCAAAAGCAGTGTTCAAAGATGGCATTGGAAAACTCAAAAATATCAAGGGTAAAATTCTGTTAAATTAAAATGCCAAGTTTTACAAAGCCTATCCATTTCCTTATACCATCCATGATAAAGCAACCAGTGAGCCAGATCACAAAGAGGCTGAGGGAATTCTTTCTGAGTTTGAGTGGAGCCCATGGGCATTACCAGTGGTCCCAGTAGCCAAGAAGAATGGGTCTATCAACAACTGTGGTGATCGTAACGTCACCATCAACTCAGTACTCAAAGTAGATTAATACCCTCTACCCAGGATAAAAGATACTCTTGCAAACCTTTCTGTAGGGAAACATATCTGTAAAGTGGACTTACAGTAGCTGAGGCCTACCTGCAGATGGAGGTGGAAGAACAGTCCAAGCTGCTTCTCATCATAAACACTCACAAAGGACTTCATCACCATAATAGGATCATTCTTCGAGTAGTATCTCAGGCAGAAAGCTATTGGACCAAGCGCTGCAAGGACGCCCAGGCACTCAGTATTACCTGGATTATATAATTCTCACAAGTGAAGATGACAAGGAACATCTTCATAATCTCAAGGCAGTGATGAAAAAGTGAGAAGATTGTGGGCTCAGAATATGAAGTGGCAAGTGTGAATTCCTAAAACCAAGCATCATTTACTGTGGTCACACTGTTGACACATCTTTATTACACAAGGGTGCTGAGAAAATTTAAGCAGTAATGGTTGGCCCAAAGCCAAAGGACATGTCAGAGTTGCAGTCCTTTTTAGGATTTGTCAACTGCCTTAACAGGTTCCTGACAAACCTAGCTACCCCTTGAATTCACTACTACAGGTCAGGAAGAAATGGCAATGGACAAAGCAGTATGAAGCGGCTTTCAGAAAGGGTAACAGCAACACAACAAATGGAGAGATGGGCCCTGTTTCTGGGAGGACACAATTACGAGATCAGATTCAAGAGGATTCATGGAAATGCTCTTCGATTGTTCTATTTACCCGGTTAAACGAAATACTTGAAAAATTTACAAAAGACATTCCCCTGATGCATAATGCAAATTGTAGGTCTCTTTATTATGGCAGAGACAATGGAATGAGAAACTATAAATGACCCACCCAGTCTTAGGTTTATGTGGCCAACTATACTGTCTGGACTATGCAGCAGAGATTGCAGATCCCCCATTTTTACCGGTGCCGGGATGAACTTGCCCTTGACTGGTGTTGCCTTATATGAGGATTGAGAGTTGTTTGACCATCGAAGCTGAGAGCTAAAGTGTTGGAGGAGGAGGAGCTACTGTACATGCTGGTCATCTAGGCATGGTCAAAATCAATGCATTGGCTCAAAGCTTTGTCTGATGGCCTGGAATAGATCAGCAGATCAAGCAGTTTACCTTGCACTGTTCAGGATGCCAACAGGTCAGGAAGATGCCAATAGCAGCGTCTCCCCATCTCTGGCGTGCATTGCCCTGGCACAGGGTTTGTGTGGATTTTGCTGGACAATTCATGGGCCAACATTTCTTGGTTATTTTGGATGCAGCTAGAAAGTGGCTAGGGTCCCCAAAGGCCTCCATTACAACCTCGCACACAGTTGATGTGTTGAGAAGTCTCTTCTCAAGGACCCTTGTTCCAGAACATTTAGTCAGTAACAATAGACCACAGTTTATTGCAGAACAGTTTCAGTCATTCTTGAAATTGAGTGGAATAAGACAAATTACTTCTGCACCGTATGACCCAGCTACAAATGGCTTGGTGGAATGGTTTGCCCAGAGTCTAAAGAATGCACTGCGACCTGTGTGAGTAGAACTCACTACAATGACACTGAATCACAAGCTCGCCCCTTGCATATCGCAGACTCCACAACCGACAACTCACCAGTTTTGCTGTTTCAGCATTGTCTCTGGTGTTCATACTTAGGTCTCCTCCAACCCAATCTCAGAAAGCAGGACAAACAGCTGAGACAAGTTGAGGGCTTCTCAAACAGAAAGGGTCAATGTTTCACTCCTGGTCAAGCATTCCCAGCGAGGGTCTAAGGAGGAGATCAAAGTGGGTACTTGGAAAGATTAAGTACAGAACTCGACCACTCTCCTATACAGTGGAGATTGCTTCTAATGTCATCTGGAGCCAACACATCAATCAGCTGAGGAGAGCAGAGACAATTGTTAGAGAAGAAAGATGGCCAGAGTTGGTAGAACCACTTCCTGCAGTCCCAGAGTCAATTCCTACAACCACAACAGAGTGGGGCCCAGAACGTGAAATAGTTTCATAGCCACAACTCTCACCTGCCAACAGAGTGATTCCCCTCTTGTTAGGAAAGGTGTTATCCCACAAGAATATGAAATTCTCCACAGCGATGAAAACTTTAGGCCTGAATGGGACAATTTAAAACTTACTATGCTGTTGATGTCTATATAGTAGTTTTATTATGTAGTAATAAAACTGCTTCATGGCAGTTTTTCTTGAGTTGGACAACTGATATCAGAGAGTGCATAAGAAGAGCTAGCTTTCAATCAGGACAGCAACTGAGATATTAAAGGCAGATATTATAGAGGCATTAGTAATGATCTTTCAAGAATCACTGGATCCAGGAATGGTTCCAGAATACTTGAGAGTTGCAAATGGTGCTCCACTCTTCAAGAAGGGAGAGAAACAGAAGAAAGGAGCCTATAGGCCAGTCAGTCTGACCAATGGTCGGAAAGATACTGGAGTTGATTGCTGAGGATGAGGTTTTAGGGTACTTAGGAAAATCTTGTTTGACTAAGCTGTTGGAATTCTTTGAAGAAATAACTTGCAGGATAGACAAAGGAAAATTGGATGATGTTGTGTACTTGGATTTTCAGAAAGCCTTTGACAAGATGCCACATATGAGGTTGCTTAACAAGCTACGAGCCTGTGTATTTATAGGAAAGAATCTAGCATGGATGAAGCAGTGGCTGATTGGCAGGAGGCAAGAATTAAGAATAAAGGGAGTCTTTTCTGGTTGGCTGCTGGTGATGAGTGTTCCACGGGGTCTAGGATGGGATTAATTCTTTTTTATGATCTATGTCAATGATGTGGATGATGGAATCAATGGCTTTGTTGCAAAGTTTTTGATGAAGTAGAGAGGCTACAAAAGGATGGGTTTGCTGCTGGTGATTAGTGATTTTCCATAGGGACTGGTGTTTGGACTGCTTCTCTTCATGTTATATGTCAATGATTTGGATGACAGAATCAGTGGCTTTGTGGTCATGTTTTGGGATGATACAAAGAATGATGGAAGGGCAGCTAGTGTTAGGGAAGCAGAGAGGCTGCAGAAGGACTTAGACAGATTAGGAGAATGGGCGAAGAAGTGGCAGATAGAATGCAGTATTGGGAAGTGTACGGTCATGCAATTTGGTAGAAGGAATGAAAGAATTGACTGTTTTCTTAATGGACAGAAAATACATAAAACTGAGGCACAAAGGGACTTGGGAGTCCTTGTGCAGGATTCCCTAAAGGTTACTTTGCAGAATCTGTGGTGAGGAAGGCAAATATGGTGATAGCATTCCTTTCAAGAGGCCTAAAATATAAAAGCAAGGAGGTAACATTGAGGCTTTGTAAAACACCGGTGAGGACTCACTTGGAGTATTGTGAGCAGTTTTGGGTCCCTCATCTTAGAAAAGATGTGCTGAAACTGGAGAGGTTTCAAAGAAGAGTCACAAAAATCATTCCAGGATTGAATGGCTTGTCATATGAAGAGCATTTGATAGCTTTAGGCCAGTATTCACTAAAATTCAGAAGAATGAGGGGTCACCTCATTGAAACCTATGGAACAGCGAAAAGCCTTGATACAGTGGATGTGAAGAGGATATTTCCTATGGTGGCAGAGGACACAGCCTCAGAATCGAGAGGCATACTTTTAGAATGGAAATGAGGAGGAATTTCTTTAGCCAGAAAGAGGTGAACCTACGGAGTTTGTTGCTACAGGCTGCGGCGTAGGCCAAGTTTTTAATGTACATTTAAGACAGAGGTTGACAGATCCTTGACTGGTCAGGGCATGAAGGGATATGGAGCAAAAGCAAGAGATTGGGGCTGAGATGAAAATTGGATCAGCCTTGATGAAATGGTGGAACAGACTCGATGGGCCAAATGGCCCAGTTCTGCTGCTCTATCCTATGGTCTTAAACTGTGTATACAGTATACAACAGAAGATGACCAGAGAGTGAAACATCACACATTTGAGTTAAGATGCATTCGATATTGTGTTGGAGCTTATAGCTAAGCAAGGAGGAATGTTCTGTATTTAATATTTCAGTAATGTTTGAATAATATTGTAAATATATTGTTTGATTAAGCATTCTTTGTTTACATAATTAATTTTGAGTTATAGTTACAAAGCACGTCATTACGCCACCACATCACGTGTGCACTCAACTAAAGGAAATAAAGTACACATGTTTATCCCCAGCTCCTGCATTTTTCTTTTGATTAGTTTCTGGAGCTACAAAACATAACAGATGGATGCCAGTGTCCTATGAACAACAATCACAAATAAAATTCCCCACCGTTTAAGTTACATTGCTTGCTTTTAGGACTTCAAAGGGTACTTGATCCTCCTTCCTCAAAGTATGTATCTACTAACAAATCCCTGCTGAATTACTTGTTTAACCTTTCTTATTCCCTGTCTAATCCCAAAATGTCCTCCAATTAATGTGGTTCTATCCTTACTCGTAATAAGTGTTGTTTTAATTGTTCACATTGTTTGAGAGTCTTATATTTGGTACAAGAGAAATATTATTTAGGTGAATGAAGTGGTTTTGATATCCTGTTACTGTTTAGGAATTATCAAGGGGAAAACATTCAGTAGGCAATTCAGCCTCATATTAATAAATGATAAATTATAACAAAGTCAATATGCATATGACAGTATAACTTAATAAATTTAGGCCAAGTTTGTTAAAGATAGAATATGTTTGGCAAATGATCAAGAGGCTTGAAACAGTAGAAATTGTTGATGTGCATTTTGACTTTCATATGGAGATTGGCTGATCAAGTGGTATCAAAACAATAACTTTTGATGTCCCCAACATCAGCAAGACCAAAGAATTGGCAAAAGAATAAACCAGGGAAGGTAGTGCACCCGTGGCTGACAAGGGAAATTAGGGATAGTATCAAGTCCAAAGAAGAAACATATAAATTAGCAAAAAAAAGCGGCACACCTGAGGACTGGGAGAAATTCAGAGACCAGCAGAGGAGGACAAAGGGCTTAATTAGGAAAGGGAAAAAAGATTATGAGAGGAAGCTGGCAGGGAACATAAAAATTGACTGTAAAAACTTTTATAGATATTTTAAAGATATGTTTAACCTTTATTTATAGACAAATATAGATATTTATAGATAATTTTTCAAAACTCCTTAGATTCTGGATTAGTTCCTGAGGATTGGAGGGAGGCTAATGTAACCCCACTTTTTAAAAAAGGAGGGAGAGAAAAACCAGGGTATTATAGACTGGTTAGCCTGACATCGGTTGTGGGGAAAATGCTAGAGCTGGTTATCAAAGATGTGATAACAGCACATTTGGAAAGAGGTGAAATCATTGGACAAAGTCAGCATGGATTTGTGAAAGGAAAATCATGTCTGACGAATCTTACAGAATTTTTTTGAAGATGTAACTAGTAGAGTGGATAAGGGAGAGCCCGTGGATGTGGTATATTTGGATTTTCAAAAGGCTTTTGACAAGGTCCCACACAGGAGATTAGTGTGCAAACTTCAAGCACACGGTATTGGGGGTATGGTATTGATGTGGATAGAGAATTGGTTGGCAGACAGGAAGAAAAGAGTGGGAGTAAACAGGACCTTTTCAGAATGGCAGGCAATGACTAGTGAGGTATCGCAAAGCTCAGTGCTGAGACCCCAGTTGTTTACAATATATATTAATGATTTAGACGAGGGAATTAAATGTGAGTTTGCGGATGACACGAAGCTGGGTGGCGGTGTTAGCTGTGAGGAGGATGCTAAGAGGATGCAGGGTGACTTGGATAGGTTAGGTGAGTGGGCAAATTCATGGCAGTTGCAACTTAATGTGGATAAATGTGAGGTTATCCACTTTGGTTGCAAGAACAGGAAAACAGATTATTATCTGAATGGTGACCGATTAGGAAAAGGGGAGGTGCAACGAGACCTGGGTGTCATTGTACACCAGTCATTGAAGGTGGGCATGCAGGTACAGCAGGCGGTGAAAAAGGCAAATGGTATGTTGGCATTCATAGCAAAAGGATTTGAGTACAGGAGCAGGGAGGTTCTACTGCAATTGTACAAGGCCTTGGTGAGACCGCACCTAGAGTGTTGTGTGCAGTTTTGATCCCCTAATCTGAGGAAAGACATTCTTGCCATAGAGGGAGTACAGAGAAGTTCACCAGATTGATTCCTGGGATGGCAGGACTTTCATATGAAGAAAGACTGGATCGACTAGGCTTATACTCACTGGAATTTAGAAGATTGAGGCGGGATCTTATTGAAACGTATAAAATTCTAAAGGGATTGGACAGGCTAGATGCAGGAAGATTGTTTCTGATGTTGGGGAAGTCCAGAATGAGGGGTCACAGTTTAAGGATAAAGGGGAAGCCTTTTAGGACCGAGATGAGGGAAAACTTCTTCACACAGAGAGTGGTGAATCTGTGGAATTCTCTGCCACAGGAAACAGTTGAGGCCAGTTCATTGGCTATAGTTAAGTTAGATATGGCCCTTGTGGCTAAAGGGATCGGGGGTATGGAGAGAAAGCAGGTACAGGGTTCGGAGTTGGATGATCAGCCATGATCATACTGAATGGTAGTGCAGGCTCGAAGGCCAAATGGCCTACTCCTGCACCTGTTTTCTATGTTTCTAAGATTGCAGTACCAGAGGAACATCAGGGACTGTTGTATACTTTGTGTAATGGAAACATGGCTCAACCCTGCCATTTTGGATGCAGCACTGCAGCAGGAGGGTTTCATCATCCATTGAAAAGATAGGCCGCATTTTGAATCTTCTAAATGCAGAGGAGGTGGAGTAAGCTTTATGATTAACTCAACATGGCGCACAGATATGACAGTTCCTTCTCAATCCTGCTCACCTGACCTGGAACATCTAGTGGTCAAGCATTGTTCATTTTATCTGCCGTGAGAGTTTTCTGCCATCATCCTGTAGTGGTGTATATTCCACCTCCGGCCAACATCAGGCAGGCACTGGTGGAACTGAGCACCGCATGAATTAACATACCCTGATGCCTTCATGATCAGTGCTTGAAGAAGCCTCTGAACAACTATCACCAACGTATCATCTGTAAAACACAATTGACCATAGTTATACCGCCATTAAAATGCCTACTATAACATTGTATGCCTACATTTTGGTGCTGCAGTCTTCAATCTCTGCTTATATAACAGGAGTTGAAGTACAGCCAGATGATTGGACTTTCTAGAGGTGAGGACCAAGAAGGTATGAGGATCAAGGGAAGTGGTAGTGTTCAAAGACATCTTCAATTTCTCACTGCTTCTGCCAGAGGTGCCCAAATGCTTCAAAAGGGCAACAACCACACCAATGCCCAAGAAGAGAAGGGTGAGCTGCCTCAATAATTATTGTCCAGAGGCACTCTCATCTACTAGGATGAAGTGCTTTGAGAGGTTGGGCATGGCCAGAATCAACTCCTGCCAAAGCAAGGACCTGGGTTCACTGCAATTAGCCTATCACCACAATAGATCTAGTGTCGATGCAATCTGTGCTGTACACTCGGCCTTGGATCACCTGAACAATTGAAATACATGGGGAGGATGAGAAACTAGGTTTTGCATCAGGAGTTAAGTGCTAAATTAAAGGGCAGGATCTCCATGGTTGTGACCTCTGGATTGCTACCTGTGTCATGTACTAGTGAGGCCAGAACTAGGAAGATTATGCAGGTTAACACAAGGCTAAAGATTTGTTGTAGGAGGGAGGGTATAAGATTTTTGGATCATTGGGTTCTCTTTCAGGGAAGATGGAACCCATATAAAAGGGATAGTTTGCACCTGACCTTGAGGGGGACTAATATCCTAGTGGGAAGGTTTGTTAATGCTGGATGGTAGGGTTTAAACTAGAGATACAGGGGTATGGGAACTAGAGTGCCAGAATAGATAGTGGAGAGGTTGTGGAGATCTCAGGAATCAAAAGGTTAAGCATGGTACCACTAGTGTCCTAAGCCATCTATACTTCAATGCAAGTATTGTAGGAAAGGTGGATTAGCTCAGAACATGGATCAATACCTGGAATTATGACATGGTAGTATTAGTCAAACTTGGCTGCAGGAGAGGGCAGGACTGGCAGCTCAATATTCCGGGGTTCCATTGTTTTAGATGTGACAGAGCAGGAGGGTTTAAAAGAGGAGGGGTGGTGTGACCAGTCAGGGAAATCTCATGGCAGTGCTTTGTCAGGACAGACTGGAGAACTCGACTACTGAGGCATTATGGATGGAACTGAGAAATAAGAAAGTTATGATCATGTTAATAGCACTATATTAATGCCTCGGAATAGCCCTAGGAATTTAGTGGAACAAACTCATAAAGAGATGCAGACTGTTGTAAAAAACATAAGGCTGTTACAGTAGGTGATTTTAACTTCCGCATATTAAACTGGGAATCCCATACTGTAAACGGACGAGTTGGGATAGTTTGTCAAATGTGTTCAGGAAAATTTCCTTCATCAATATGTAGAAGTCCCAACAAAAGAGTGTATGATACTGGATCTGCTATTAGGTAATAAGACAGGGCAGGTGGCAAAAGTTTGTGTAGGAAAACACTTTGCATCCAGTGACCACAATGGCATTAGTTTCACATATGCAAAAAGAGAGGTCTGGTCTGAGGGTTGAAATTCTCAACTGGAGAAAGGCCAACTTTGATGGCTTCAGAAATAACCTGGCAAGTGTGGATTGAGACAGGCCTTTTTCTGGCAAAGGTGTGCTTTGTAAGTGGAAACAGGGCCTTCAGAAACTAAGTTGGAGAGTACAAAGCTTGAATAGGCCTGACAAAATAAAAGGTAAAGATGACAAGCATAGGGAACTTTGGTTTTCAAGAGATATTGAGGTCTTGGTAAGAGAAAAAAAAAAGGAGATGCATCACAGGTATAGGTAAGCAGGAACAAATGAGGTACTTATGGAATATAAGAAATGCAAGAGAACACTGAAGAAAGAAATCAGGGGGGCTAAAAGAAGGCATGAAGTATCTAGCAGACAAGGTGAAGGAGAATCTGAAGGGATTCTACAGATATGTTAAGAGCAGAAGGACTGGAAAGGACAAAATTCATCCTCTGGAATGGTAATGCACACGTGGAGCCAAAAATGATGGGGAAGATCTTAAATCTTTGTATCTGTATTTACTCTGAAGACTGACACAGCGTACATATAAGTAAAGCAAAGCTGTATCAACTTCATATTACTGAGGCAAATCAGGGTGGATAAATCTGCGGGGCCTGACAAAAAGTTCCCTTGGACCCTACCGGAGGCAAGTGCAGAAATTTCCAAGGAGAGATTTTCTAGCAGACATATTTAAATCATCCTTATTGACAGGTGAGGTACCAGAGGATTGGAGGATAGCCAATGTTGTTCTGGTCTTTAACCATAAAACCATATAACAACTACAGCACAGAAACAGGCCATCTGGGCCCTTCTAGTCCATGCCAAATGCTTACTCTCACCTAGTTCCACTGGCCCGCACTCAGCGCATAACCCTCCATTCCTTTCCTGTCCATATACCTATCTAACTTTAAGTTACAATACCGAACCTGCCTCTACCACTTCTACTGGAAGCTCGTTCCACACAGCTACCACTCTCTGAGTAAAGAAATTCCCCCTCGTGTTACCCTTAAACTTTTGCCCCCTAACTCTCAACTCATGTCCTCTTATTTGAATCTCCCCTACTCTCAATGGAAGAAGCCTATCCACGTCAACTCTATCTATCCCTCTCATAATTTTAAGTACTTCTATCAAGTCCCCCCCAACCTTCTACGCTCCAAAGAATAAGGACCTAACTTGTTCAACCTTTCCCTGTAACTTAGGTGCTGAAACCCAGGTAACATTCTAGTAATTCTTCTCTGTACATTCTCTATTTTGTTGATATCTTTCCTATAATTCAGTGACCAGAACTGCACACAATATGCCAAATTCGGCCTTACCAATGCCTTGTACAATTTTAACATTACATCCCAACTCCTATACTCAATGCTCTGATTTATAAAGGCCAGCATACCGAAAGCTTTTTCACCACCCTATCCACATGAGATTCCACCTTCAGGGAACTATGCACCATTATTCCTAGATCACTCTGTTTTACTGCATTCCTCAATGCCCTACCATTTACCATGTATGTCCTATTTGGATTATTCCTACCAAAATGTAGCACCTCACTCTTATCAGCATTAAACTCCATCTGCCATCGTTCAGCCCACTCTTCTAACTGGCCTAAATCTCTCTGCAAGCTTTGAAAACCTACTTCATTATCCACAACACCACCTATCTTAGTATCACCTGCATACTTACTAATCCAATTTACCACCCCATCATCCAGATCATTAATGTAAATGACAAACAACATTGGACCCAGTACAGATCCCTGAGGCACACCACTAGTCATCGGCCACCAACCTGACAAACAGTTATCCACCACTACTCTCTGGCATCTCCCATCCAGCCACTGTTGAATCCATTTTACTACTTCAATATTAATACCTAACAATTGAACCTTCCTAACTAACCTTCCGTGCGGAACCTTGTCAAAGGCCTTACTGAAGTCCATATAGACAACATCCACTACTTTACCCTCGTCAACTTTCCTTGTAAATTCTTAAAACACTTAATAAGATTTGTCAAACATGACCTTCCACTCATAAATCCATATTGGCTGTTCCTAATCAGACCCTGTCTATCCAGATAATTATATATACAATCTCTAAGAATACTTTCCATTAATTTACCCTCCACTGATGTCAAACTGACAGGCCTATAATTGCTAGGTTTACTCTTAGAACCCTTTCTAAACAATGGAACCACATGAGCAATATGCCAATCCTCCGGCACCATCCCTGTTTCTAATGACATCTGAAATATTTCTGTCAGGGCCCCTGCTATTTCTACACTAACTTCTCTCAGGGTCCAAGGGAATATCCTGTCAGGACCTGGAGATTTATCCACTTTTATATTCCTTAAAAATGCCAGCACTTCCTCCTCTTTAATCGTCATAGTTTCCATAACTTCCCTGTTTGTTTCCCTTACCTTACACAATTCAATATCCTTCTCCTTAGTGAAAACCGAAGAAAAGAAATTGTTCAAAATCTCCCCCATTTCTTTCGGCTCCACACATAGCTGTCCACTCTGATTCTCTAAGTGGCCAATTTTATCCCTCACTATCCTTTTGCTATTAATATAACTGTAGAAACACTTCGGATTTATTTTCACTTTACTTGCCAAAGCATCCTCGTATCTTCTTTTAGCTTTTCTAATTCCTTTGTTAAGATTCTTCTTACATTCTTTATATTCCTCAAACACCTCATTTACTCCATGCTGCCTATATTTATTGTAGATATCTCTCTTTTTCCTAACCAAGTTTCCAATATCCCTTGAAAACCTTAGCTCTCTCAAACTTTGAACCTTTCCTTTCAACCTAACAGGAACGTAAAGATTCCGTATCCTCAAAATTTCACCTTTAAATTACCTCCATTTTTCTATTTCATCCTACCCATAAAACAAATTGTCCCAATCCACACCTTCTAAATCCTTTCGCATCTCCTCAAAGTTAGCCTTTCTCCAGTCAAAAATCTCAACCCTAGGTCCAGTCCTACCCTTCTCCATAATTATATTGAAATTAATGGCATTGTGATCACTGGATCCCAAGTGCTCCCCAACACATACCTCTGTCACCTGACCTATTTCACTCCCTAACAGAAGATCCAACACTGCCCCTTCTCTAGTCAGTATCTCTATGTATTGCTGCAAAAAACTATCCTGCACTCGTTTTAGAAACTCCAAACCATCCATCCCTTTTACAGTAGGGGCTTCCCAGTCTATGTGTGGAAAATTAAAATCTCCCACAATCACAACCCTGTGCTTACTACAAATATCTGCTATCTCCTTGCAAATTTGCTCCTCCAATCCTCACTCCTCATTAGTTGGTCTATAATACACCCCTATAAGTGTTTCTACACCTTTCCCATTCCTCAATTCCAACCAAATAGTCTCCCTAGACGAGCCCTCTAATCTATCTTGCCAGAGTACCGCTGTAATATTTTCTCTGACAAACAATGCAATGCAACACCTCCTCCTCTTGTCCCTCTGATTCTATCACACCTGAAGCAACGAAATCCAGGAATATTTAGTTGCCAATCACACCCCTCCTGCAACCATGTTTCACTAATAGCTACAACATCATATTTCCAGGTATCAATCCATGCTCTAAGCTCATCCACCTTTCTTACAATGTTCCTAGCATTAAAATAAATGCATTTAAGAAATTCTCCACCTCTTCCTCTCTGTTTATCTCTAACAGTACAAAGAACTTTACTGTCTTCTTTCTTCCTTCTCCCATACATCTGTTCCTACAGGCTGGTTCCCCTCCCCCCTTGTATCTAGTATAAATCCACTGGAGCCTCTCTAGCAAACTTACCTGCAAGAATATTTGTCCCCCTCCAGTTCAGATGTAAACTGTCCCGCCGGAACAGGTCCCACCTTCCCTGGAAAACTGCCCAATTATCTATAAATCTGAAGCCCTCCCTCCTGCACCATGTCTTCAGCCACTTGTTGATCTGCACTATCTTACTATTTCTAAACCCACATGCACATGGCACTGGTAGCAATCCTGAGATTGCTATCCTGGAGGTCCTGTCCATCTAGCTCCCTAACCTCACCTTTCAGGACCTCCTCACTCTTCCTACCCACGTCATTGGTCCTTATATGGACCACGACATCCAGCTGCCTACCCTCCCTCTTGAGAATACTGAGAACTCGATCTGAGACATCGTGTACCCTGGCACCAGGGAGACAACAGACCATCCAGGATTCTCAATCTCTTCTACAGAACCTCCTATCTGTCCCCTATTGAATCCCTTATCACCACTGCTCTCCTCTTTTCCCTCCTTCCCTTCTGAGCTGAGGGCCAGTTTCAGTGCCAAAGACATAACCACTGCAACTTGTCCCTGGTAGGTTATCCCCACCAACAGTATACTTATTGTTGATGGGAACGGCCACAGGGGTGCTCTGCTCTTCCTGTCTGTTCCCCTTCCCTCTCCTGACTCCTAGGGGTGAGTATCTCCCTGAAACTCCTGTCTATTTCTGCCTCTGCCTCCCAAATGATCTGAAGTTCATCCAGCTCCAGTTCCCTAACACGGTTTGTCAGGAGCTGCAGCTGGATGCACTTTTTGCGGGTGTAGTCATCAGGGACAACTGTGCTCGCCCTGACTTCCCACATACTGCAAACGGAGCACTCAAATGTCCTGACTGCTGCCTCCATTACCTAATCCTAAACTAATTAGATTAATTAAAGGAACACTCGGCCTTACCTCACCTGGAGTGAAGCTCGTAATCAGCTGGCTGTTTAAACTCCCCCGCTGATCTTAGAGGCCGATCTCCATGTGCTTGTGCAGTCGTGCACTGTTCAACCTCGCCTCTGCCTGATTGAGCCAAAGCCGTCCCAGTCTGCCTCCGACAATGACTGCTATGCCGATGGCTGCTGTATATGGCGGTCTTTCTTTTAAACCTTTGGTGCACGACGAAACGCGCATGCGCAGTCTAGCCTCTTTGCCCCGATCATTTAAAAAAAACGGCACTAGACATAAACCAAGAAATTATTGGCCTGCGAGTCTGACATCGGTTGTAGGAAAGTTGTTGTAATGTATTCTAAGAGACCGGATCTATAGGTATTTGGATAGATGTGGACTGATTAAGGACATGGCTTCATGCATGGTAAGTCGTGTCTAAACAATCTTAATAGAATTTATCAAGGAAGTTAGCAGGAAAGTGGATGAAGGCAAGGCAGTGTATGTTGTCTACATGGACTTTAGTAAAGCATTTGACAAGGTGCCGCATGGGAGGCTGGTCAAGAAGGTTCAGTCACTGGGTATTCAGAATGAGGTAGTAATTTGGATTAGACATTGGCTTTGTGAGAGAAGCCAGAGTGCAGTATCTCTCACTGGAAACCTGTGACTAGTGGTGTCCCACAAGGATAGGTGCCGAGACCTTTGTTGTTCGTCACCTATTTCAGTGATCTGGATAAATAGATCAGCAAGTTTGGGTGTGTAGTGGACAGTGAGTAAGGCTATCATGGCTTGCAGAGGAATGTGTATCAGCTGGAAAAATGGGAGATGGAATTTAATACAGACAAGTGCAAGGTATTACACTTCAGCAGGACCAACCAGGGCCGGTTTTACACAGCAAATGGTAGGGCACTGAGGGATGTTGTAGAAACAAAGGAATCTGGGAATACAGGTCCATAATTCATTGAAAGTGACATCACAGGGAGATAGGGTTGTAAAGAAAATGTCCTGCACATTGGCCTTCATAAATCAATGTATTGAGAACAGGAGTTGGGATGTTATGTTGAAGTTGTACAAGACATTGGTGAGGCCTAATTTGGAGTATGGTGTGCAGTTTTGGTCACCTACCTACAGCAAAAATGTAAATAAGGTTGAAAGAGTACAGAGAAAATTTACAAGGATGTTGCCTGGTCTGGAGGACCCGAGTTAAATGGAATGATTGAATACGTTAGGACTGTATTCTTTAGAATGTATAAGTTTGAGAGGAGATTTGATAGAGGTATACAAAATAATGAGGGGTATAGACACTAAATGTAAGCAGGCTTTTCCCACTGGGGTTCGAATGGACCACAAACAGAGGCCATGGTTGAAGGGTGAAAGGTGAGTAGTTTAAGGGGAACATGAAGGGAAACCTCTTCACTCAGAGAGCTGTGAGCTTGGAATGAGCTGCCAGCACAAGTGGTGCAAGCCAGTTCAATTTCAACATTTAATAGATACATGGATAGGAGGGGTATGGACCCCAAGGAAGATTAACAGGAGAAGGCAGTTTAAGTGGTCTTGGCATGGACTAGATGGGCTGAAGGGCCTGTTCTGAGCGGTGCATCTCCATGACTCAACGTTTGGTGGAGTTGTGGACAGTGTAGAAGGTTATTGTAGGTTACAATGGAATATTGACAGGGTGCTGAGGTGGTCTGAGATTGACAATGGAGTTCAACCTGGAAAAGTGATATAATTCACTTTGGAAAGTAGAAGTTGAAGGCAGAATGCAGGGTTAATGGCAGGAATATGAGTAATGTAGAGGAACAGGAATCTTGGGATCTATATCCATATATTCCTCATAATTGCTGCACAAGTTGATAGGGTTCTTATCAAGGCATATGGCATGTTGGCCTCCATTAGTCAGGGGATTAAGTTCAAAAGCCATGAAGTAATGTTATATCTCTATAACACCCTTGTTAGATTACACTTCGAATATTGTACTTAGTTCTAGTCACCTCACTATAGAAAGGATGTGGAAATTTTAGAGAGGGGGCTGAGATTTACCAGAATGCTTCCTAGACTAGACAGCATGCCTTTTAAGGATAGGTTGAGAGGGGTAGGGCTTTTCTCTTTGGAGCAAAGGAGGATAAGAGGTTACTTGACAGAGGTGTGCAAGATTATAAGACACATAGATCGAGTGGATAGTCAGAGACGTTTCCCAGGGTGGAATTGTGTATATAAGGGGCATAAGGTGATTGGAAGGAATAGGGGGAATGTCAGAGGCATGTTTATTTTAGACAGAGAGAGGCAGATGCGTGGAACACCCTGCTGGGGTGGCGGTAGATGCAGATACATTAGGGACATATAAAAAAATCTTAACAAGGCACATGGATGATAGAGAAATGGAGGGCTATGTAGGAGAGAAGGGTTAGATTGACCTGAGAGTAGGTTGAAACATCAGCACAGCAGTGTGAGGCAAAGGGTCTCTACTGTGCTGTAATGTTCTATGTTTCCATTACACATTACTTAAAAGTATGGTGATGAAAAATTAACGATATTCCATGTCACAAATTCTTTTAAAAATCACGATTCTGATCTCTTTTTCTCCATAACAGAGTAATGATGTGGGTGCATGTCAATTAAATATACATTGCATTTTTTACAATTTCCTTCCCCACGTTGTTCCTAGATTGTGAAATTCAAGTGACTTCTTTCATCCTTATTAGTTTATGATGCCCTTTGAACCTTTCCCAATATACAGCACTTAAAAAGTGTAGTGTTGAAAGAAGAACAAACTTCCATTTCACAGGTTGTATAGAAATCACAATTACAATTTCTTGTACTCAATAACCCCAAATTAACAAAATATACAAACTGTCATATCATTTCATTATATAGAAATGGAAACAGTGAGCAGTTTTAAGTTCCTGGGTGTCAATATCTCTAAGGATCTTACCTGGACCCAACATATTGATGCAGCTACAAAGAAGGCAAGACAGCAGCTATATCTCATGAGGATTTTGAGATTTAGTACATCTCAAAAAACATTCTAACTGGCTGCATCACTGTCTGGAATGGGGGGGGGGGTGGGGGGAGTGCTCTTGCACAGGATCAATGCAAGCCGCAGAGTTAGAAGCATTGAAAATGTACAGCACAATAGAGGCCATTCGGCCCACAAAGTTGTGCCAAACACGTCCCTACCTTAATTACTAAGCTTACCTATAGCCCCCTATTTTACTAAGCTCCATGTACCTATCTAAAAGCCTCTTAAAAGACCCTATCGTATCCGCCTCCACCACTATTGCCGGCAGCCCATTCCACACACTCACCACTCTCTGAGTAAAAAACTTACCCCTGACATCTCCTCTGTACCTACTCCCCAGCACCTTAAACCTGGTCCTCTTGTGGCAATCATTTCAGCCCTGGGAAAAAGCCTCTGTCTATCCACACAATCAATGCCTCTCATAATCTTGTACACCTCTCATCCGCCTTCGCTCCAAGGAGAAAAGGCCGAGTTCACTCAACCTATTCTCATAAGGCACTCTCCCCAATCCTGGCAACATCCTTGTAAATCTCCTCTGCACCCTTGAGGCGACCAGAACTGAGCACAGTACTCCAAGTGGAGTCTGACCAGGGTCCTATATAGCTGCAACATTACCTCTCGGCTCCTAAACTCAATTCCACGATTGATGAAGGCCAATGCACCATATGCCTTCTTAACCACAGAGTCAACCTGCACAGCTGCTTTGAGCGTCCTATGGACTCGGACACCAAGATCCCTCTGATCCTCCACACCGCCAAGTAAACTTAGTCAGCCCCATCAGGAGCACTAGTCTCCATAGTATCCAGGACATTTTCAAGGAGCGATGCCTCATAAAGGACCCCCATTACCTAGGTCATGCCTTGTTCTCCTTGCTACCATCAGGAAGGAGGTACAGAAGCGTGAATACGCATTGAAAACACAAACAGTACCTCACTACTTATTTTTTATTTCTATTTTGCACCACTTATTTAACAATTTAATATATATACTTACTGTAATTCAGTTTTTTTCCCTCTATTATTATGCACTGTATTGTACTGCTACAGCAAAGACACCAAATTTCACAGCATATGCTGGTGATATTAAACCTGAGTATGATTCTGATTTCAAGTCCTTTGAGAGTTCCACATCAGTGCTGGTATTGTAAATCAAGGGATAAGTTCAAGGCACTCTCGGCCAGTAAGTAAAAATAATAAAGAATGCGAAGACCTAACACACTAGCGTAAGAACTGAAGTAAGGTGTAGGTTTTTCACTGTCTCTGGAGAGCATAAGTCTTCTCTTAATTTTTTTTTTAGAAGACAAATATATGGGTTAATGTAGGTATAAAGTAAGTAAAACTTTATCAGAGAACATCACACGATCCAGGTATGAGAAGGGATAATTGGTATAAATCCCCTTCAAATGATCCTTAGGCCAAGCAACACACACAAAAGGCTGGAGGAACTCAGCAGGCCAGGCAGCATCTATGGAAAAGAGTATGATCAATGTTTCGGGCCGAGACCCTTCATCAGAACTGGAAAAAATAGATGGGTCAGAGTAAGAAAGTGGGTGGAGGTGAGGAAGAACCACAAGATGATAGGTGAAGCCGAGAGGGGGGTGGGGGATGGGTGAAGTCAAGAGCTGGGAAGTTGAATGGTGAAAGAGATATTGGGCTGGAGAAGGGGGAAGCTGATTGGGTGAAGACAGAAGGCCATGAACGAAAAAGGGGGAGAAGCACCAGAGGGAGGTGATAAGCTGGCAAGGAGATAAGGTGAGAGGGAAATGGGAATGGGGAATGGTGAAGGGTGGTGGTGGGGGGGGGGGGGCACTAACGGAAGTTTGAGAAATCAATGTTCATGCCATCAGGTTGGAAGCTACCCAGATGGAATACAAGCTGTTGCTCCTCCAACCTCAGTGTGGCCTCATCACAACAGTCGAAGAGGTCAAGGACTGACATGTTGGAAAGGGAAGTGGAATTAAAATGGGTGGCAACTGGGAGATCTCTCTTTTTCTGGCAGATGGAGGTAGGTGCTTGGTGAAGCAGTCTCCCAACCTGCATCAGGTCTCATGATAAATAGGAGACCACAGCAGGAACACCAGATACAGTAGATGACTCCTATCGACTCACAGGTGAAGTGTTGCCTCACCTGGATACTTTGTATTTAAGCAAACTTCATATTGATGGTGGAAAAGTTGAGAGAAATATATTTACGTTCAGCAGTTGGTCTGCAGATGCTGAAAATCCAAAGCAACACACAAAATACTAGAGGAAATCTGCAGGTCTGGCAGCATCTATGGAAATGAATAAACAGTCAATGTTTCAGGCCCAAACACTTCTTCAGGACTGGAAAGGAATAGTGTAGCTTTCCATATAATTTTGAAAGCATCTGTTTTAGATATTTCAAAATAACAGTTGGAGTTTGAACTGTACTGAAAGCTTACCTGTCTCTAATTCCCACTGCTCAACTTTAAGGAACAAAATCCAATATGTGGAAAATGTAGAAGAGAGAGTTTGATTTGTATTTTACACATTACAGATAACAGTCTTGCAATTACATAAAATATTGAAAAGACTTTTCCAAAACAAAAATTCAGAATCATAAATATCCCAAAAGTTCACATTTTGGCTGTAGAATGTGAAAGTTCAAAAGCAAAATAAAATCATGCAACATTTAAACATTGGTATTTATTAATGAATTGAACATTCTTAACCTTAAAAAAAATCTACATTATAGCACTGACTGGGACTGGAAAGATTCTTCCAAAGCAACAGTGGGACCCAAAAAAACATCAGAGCCAGGTCAATTTTTGGTATGTTTCAGGCCACTCATAAGCACTTCAATTGCCTGGATGTTACACACTTCATTTGAAGTATCTTTGTTTTTAATTATCTCAATAAGACAGTCACTTCCTGTGGACACAAGGTTACTGCTGAATAATACTTCCCACACTAGCTTCCTTCAGTACAAGTAAAGGCCAACTGTCCATTCTGATCCAAAACTATTAAGATATCTCAAGTCAATTTATTTGAGCAACTCAGAAATTCAGCTTTGAAATAAGAACCACACATTGCTCACAACAGTGAGAGGAAAGCACCACTTCCCTGGAATACCTGACTATTCCTCCAGTTTTAATTTTGTTTTTTATACTATAGACCCTGTCAGAACATCATTCAGAAGCTAAATTTTGATACATAGTTGTCCGGTAATGTGCTGTCTTCTCAAAGTTTCAGGCTCTTGTATTCATTTTCCAACTTGCAAATCTCTTTCCTTTCCAGTGTAGGAAAACAATCCCAACAGAAAAAGCAGAGTGCAAATAATATCAAAATAAAAAAAGAATGATTAATATGTGACAGTCAACGTCATACTATCTAATTAAGGAATGGTTCAGTTAATGCTTTCCATCAGGCAGATATTGAAAATTTATAGTTCAGCTTCTGTACACTTTGGCATCAGAAATATCCACATTTCACTGAAACACTTAATAATGGAATTGCATCTGAAACAATATCATACCTCGAGGCCAAAGTGAATAGTTCATGTTCTATCACTGAAATGGTACTCAAAGAAAGCAAACTTCATACTTTGACCAAAACAATGGGAAAACAGTAAAATCCAACTGGCTCAGATTTGTACACAAGCTTCAGGTAATATTCTCTATAGTTAAGCATGATAAGAATTTCCTTCCATAAAGTGTGCTACCAAACCAGCGATATACCAGTTTTGGACATAATCTATATCAGTAATGACACAAACAATTGCGTTCTTGCAAATTTCTTCAAGAATAAATAAAGAATTCTTTACTAATCTTCCTCCCTGTTATACTGCAATTAAGCAGAGTGAACAAAAAAGAAAATCTAGAAATCACAAAACAGTAATGTACATGCATCATAGGAACTGTGACTTGTGTTATGAAATGCACTTTGAATTATTTATGGAGGCAGTAATCTGGCTGTTGATTATTCTGAAAGGATACAATAGTAAATTTGTACATACTGAAAACTGGCATTGTGAAAATTAGGTTTGAATTGCATTAGTTGAAGGCTTCCAATGTATGCTTGACAGTAGAGCAACTTTTGAGTTCTTGATTGTGGAGGCGCAAACAACAAATATACATTATCAATAAATTCTAGTGTGCAAATATTCTAAAATCTATACATCAGACAGTGAGCTGCATTTAACACCTTTCAAAGCAGAACTGTTTTCTAGAGTAAAAAATACCAAACAATATAAAATACCTATTCCTCAACCTAACATCCCATTTGCATCGCAGTTTTGCATTATGTTATCTGGAATACTCAAAACACTGATGTATTTAACATCACAACTGAAGCTTCTGAGTATCATGCTGAAAGCATAGCTTGTAGAATAGAATATATTAACTTCAAACAGAAATTCATCTTGATCTGGTGGTCAGTCAGTAGAGAGTAACACATCATATGTATGACAAAAACACATAGGGCAGGTAAGCGAAACAGAAGGTAAGAAGTTGTATTTGCATGTGTGCGTGCGTGTGTTTGAGTGAGAGAGAGTGAGTAAGCGAGCAAGCAGGGGAGGGGAGAGAGAGAGAGAGGGAGAGTGGGGGTGGCAGGGGGAGGGGAGGGGGAGTGTGGGAAGTGGGAGAGGGAGGGGTAAAGAGAAAAAGACAGACAGATGCTGTAAATGAGTTTCAGGCCTCACCAACATTGCACTGACTAATGGAGATAAGTTAAATCCAGGAATCTGAAAATCTATACTTTGAAAGATTTAAAGATTTTATTATTGGGAACTCAGGTTATCCCTATAGTTCTTGGCTTTCCTATACTTCATTGACAAATATGCAGAACAGTCAAATTTTGCATGATTTTCTTTGTCCCTGAGGTGAATACCTGTACATTTTCTAATGATGCTTGCAACCTCATTGCTTTACCTGTCCACAGAACCGAACCCCAATTATAATACACCTTATACTTAAAAAAGAACAAAACTAATTGTACATTCTCATTCCAATCTTGGAGCTTTGCCATATTTGAGGAGATTTCATGTAGGAATAAAAGAACAACTCCTTGAACAGAGTTAAACTGGTCTCATGTTCACATCTCAGAGCTCAGAATGTGGGACATGATCTGCAAAATGAAAGAGAATCCATAAATTAGGTCTCACACAAAAAAATCAAGGAAACATCCAACATTGCCTGTTTCCACAATGACTCTCTTTGACACTCAATGACATTGTTGGAATCCTAACCTAGGCTCTCATCATAACTAATTTCCTGGGAATTTTCCTTATAATGCTGAATTTCCTTTATTTTTATATAGTTACAAAATTACAGGACATGTAATTTGTATTATTTTGCTGCAGGCAGCCATCAATAAATGTATTACACTTCTAGACGTATAACAAATGTTTAAACAAGAAATCTAAACATTATAGACCACATTCATTTTTCACATTTTTTAAAAAAAAGTCATTATTTATTAAACCGAAAAACAAATCACAATACTGAACATTCAATAAGGAACATGGAAACTTGGATGAGAATTCTTGATATTAGTATTTTTATTAGTTTTCTTTTCCCTAATGCTTTGCAAGTTGCATAGAGAGCAATGTTCAATCATTCACATGCACTCACTTGCTTTGCACATTCACACTTCAACTGCTTACTTGCTCAGTCATATGTGTTGAGAATTGCAAAAGTCTACTAAAGTGTATTTAACCAAATGTTAATGAATCTGATTAGGTGCTATGACTCCTTGTGATGAGCCTGTAATACACCTCTTAACCATAAAATTGAACTCAAAACCAGTCTGATGCTGCTCCATGAATTCCTCCAGCATTTTGTGTTTGTTGCTTGGACTTCCAACATCTGCAAATTTTCTCTTGTTTCTGATTCCATGATTTGCCTTTAATGCTTATTTTAGTGAAAACTATCACAAATATATTTTGAAACCTACTGAGTCATCAATATTTACTTTTCAGCATAAAGATCATAAACTATCAATGCAATCATTTTGATTTCTTTTTAGTATGCTCTTACTGCGAACATGCTTTGCTCACTAAATTAAAAGAGGTTTCAAATATACTGAAGTGTAATGAGATTACCAGCCTCACCTTTCGTACTGGCACGAGTTCGTCCATTCAACTTCTCCTCTTGCAACAGCCTCTGGAATTGTTTAATTTCTTGATCGTAGTCCTGCCATTCAGGGACAATTCGCATAGCTGCTTCCAATTTGGGCTCTTTAGTCATAGGGTTATTGCACTGGAAATGTCAAATTAAATGCTGGTTATTAGAAATTTACAGACTGTGATGGTCAAGACCCACAAATATAATAAGGACTTTAATATTTGATTCATGAAACTCATTCAATGTGAGATGAGGCAGGAAAACCCACTGAGTGAACACTGACCTTCAAACACCGATTTTTTAAAAACCATTCCTACCCATTCCCATTTGACTCTCCTTACATTCCCATCAATTCCTTCCCGTCCTTTTCCATTTACTGCATTCTGAGGACAATTTACAGTGGTCAATTAACCTACCATCTCTTTGGGATGTGGGAGGAAAACAGACCACCCGGGCAAATCAACACAGTCGCAGAGAGTGTGCAGTCTTCATGCAGACACGGATGAACCTAGGTCCCTGGAACTTTGATTACAGCAGCTTGACCAGTTGCACCACTGTGCTTTCAATTTGTTCAACATTGTTTAGAAGGATGGAAATGGGTATCATCAACAATCTGACACAGTACATCAAACATTTTCACTTTATAGGGATCTATTCTTGGTCGACAAAATACTCAATCCATTTCAGGCTGTAAACCCCTTTCAATGTCCAGAGCTCATGGGATCAGGTGCTGTGCTTTGTGCAACAGGAATAGCTGCTATTAAGGCCACAAAAAAGCATGTTTTTAGTTAATAATCAGCTCAGATAGCTAGTCTCCATCTAATCGTGCAACTGTCAAATACTTCCATTATTAAAAACTTCAGTTACATCTGCCCAATGTCAAAAATCTTTTAAAAGCCAAAAAAACATCACTGGTTCCCTTAGTTGTTTCTGGCAACTAGGAACATTTGAAGAGGCAACAATTAGCCCTCTCTTCAGCGTCCATATTTCAAAGTGATGGGGCATACAGGAGAATATTCTGTCATCAAGGTATGACCAGACTGAGGGTTCGTACAAAGAGAATAGTTTATTTTGTTCTGTATTCAGTTTTTTTCCCAGACCCTTTTCACTTTTACAACAGCCTTATGAGCTTTTTTAAGGGTTCATTCTCTATAACTTCTTCCACTGAAAAGCTGAGAGCATGTATGGTGCATCATATTACTCTTGTCTCTAACGGATAGAAACTTGCCAAAAACAAACCCATTTTCTATTATATCTAGATCTCACTGAAACATCAGAATGAATTATGATGTTTCGGTGAGCAGCAGACACTCTAACAGCATACTTACCAAATCAATAGTTTTAGCTTTCTTCTTAGATGCTTCATCACACCATGTCTCACACCACAGCCAATGTTGTGGAAGGGATTTAATAGGCACTTGATGAATCATGTTGTTAGGCAAATCCTGTAAAACACATTTAGCAGTTAAACAAAGGAAGTAATTTTAATCAGTTTTTGATTACCACAGATTTCAATACCTTTACATTAATAAGTACCATGAATTACTATTACCACAACTTAATGTTGTTTACATTACAAATAAATCTGCTGCTGCCCAAAGTTGCACAGTGTGACTGTATGCACATTAGTCATCACACCAAATCATACTGTCTTCAGTTAACCTTTGAAATTCCCAATTTAGATTAAATTTATACAGCATTTTTGACAACTGTCAAAAGCCCTTCACCGCCAATTTCAAAATACAAGCACTTTTTCAAAAACTTCAGGAAATATAGCAGCTCGTAAATAACTTATGCTCAGCATGCCCACAAGCCACAGTATGATGACAAGCAGATAAACTGTTCTATTGACAGATGAATATTCACTAAGACACCTCAGAAAAATAAAATTAAAAGCATAAAATGCTGCAAATTTTCTGCAGTTTGGGCAACATTTGTGAAAAAAAGTTTCAAGTCTGACACCCTCTTTGGAGTTGAGAAATGCATTAATCTATCTACTGCAGAGAAAGTGGTGTGGGAATTTCTTTCAATTAGAATTTATTTAAATCTTACATTCATCCCACAAGGTGAGGGAGTAAAAACTTTGTGTTATGACTCTGTTGCAACGTACAGACATGTGAATTTAAAAGTCTGATGGCTTGTAGAAAGAAGCTGTCCCATCGCCTGTTGGCTATAATGCTTTAATGCTGTGGTAGCGCTTGCCAGACGGAAGCAGCTGAAACAGTTTATAGTTGGGGTGACTGGTGTCCCCGATGATCTTTCAGGCCTTCTTTCTGCACCTGCTGCTGTAACTGTCCTCAATGGAGAGAAGTTCACATCCACAGATACAGTGGGTTGTCCATACCACTCTCTGCAGTGCCCAGTGATCAAGGTTGATGCAGTTCCTGTACCAGACAGTGACACAGCCAGGCAGTAATGCCCCTATAGAAGGTCTTGAGGATTTGGGGGCCCATGCCGAATTTCATCAGTCACCTGAGGTGGAAGAAACGCTGTTGTGCTTCTTTTGCCATAAAGCTGGTGGAGTCCAGCTGAGATCATTGGGATATGTATACTGAGGAACTTGAAACTACTCACCCTCACAACTGCAGACCCATTGATGTTGATCAGCTGTTGATTTGCTGGGTGAAAAAATGTGACTTTAAAACAGAAATTTAGTTCTTTTGTCTGTTTGCGAACAGACTGCTGGAGTGACCTGGAACTTCAGACCGCCTGCCTTTTTAATTCAGCATCCCATTCCCAACTATATGTTTGTCTGTGATCTCCTGCACTGTTACAATGAAACCAGTGCAAACTTGAGGAATAACATATCATCTTTCACCAAGGCACAATACAGCCAACAGGATTCAACACTGAATTTTCCAAATTTAGGTAATTCACTTTTTCTTTCTGCTTGCATCAGGAGTGGCCACTTCTGCCTGTGTTTCTCTGTTTTTCTTCCATTTGGATACTCAAATGCTACCTGTTTCTCTTTCCACGGAGTATTCTCTGGTCTGTTAATTTTTTCCTGTACTTTATTTTTATTTCAGATTTCTAGTATCTGCAGATTTTTTAGAACTATTTATTTAATTGGGGAAATTTTCTTCATAACACTGGCTTGGATTTTTTTCCTGTTTTTTTTGAAGAAAACAATGAGTTTAGTCTCAAGAAGGCATATGACACAGTGATGCCCTTGAACCACTACAACTAAAGTGATGGATTCTCTACTCAAATCTACAAATGGACTTAATCCTATGTGTTTTTGACTCAGAACGCGATCAACTGGGTTTAGGATTTATACAATTTATACATTATTCCACCAAGAACAGGAAGAACATGCTTATCATCCTAAGCATCTGCCATTCTTAGTCCACATTTTGGGCCAAAACCCTTCTTCAGGACTGGAAAGGAAGGGAGAAGTCAGAGTAAGAAGGTGGAAGGGAGGAGAGGAAGAAGTACGTGATGGCAGGTGATAGGTGAAATGAGGAGACAGGGAGGGGTGAAGTAAAAGAGCTGGGAAGTTCATTGGTGGAAGAGATAAAGGGTTGGAGGAGGGGGATCTGATAGGAGAGAACAGAAGACCATGGTAGAAAAAGAAGGGGCAGGAGCACCAGAGGGAGGTGATAGGCAGGTAAGGAGATAAGGTAAGAGAGGGAAACAGGAATGGGGAATGGTGAAGGGAAGGGGGGCAATTACTGGAAGTCCAAGAAATCAATGTTCATGCCATCATCTTGGAGGCTACCCTGGCAGAAGAAAGTGTTGCTCCCCCAATCTCAGTGTGGCCTTATCATGGCAGTAGAGGAGGCCATGGACTGGCACATTGGATGGGAATGGAAAGTGCAATTGAAATGGGTGGCTCCAGGGGGATCCCGCCTTTTCAGGCAGACGGAACACTGGTGAAGCGGTCTCCCAATGTATGTCGAGTCTCATCGATATACAGGATGCTACGCTGGGAGCACTGGATATAGTAGAGGAACCCAACAGACTTGCGGGTGAAATGCTGCATCAGCTGGGAGGACTGCTGGGACCCTGAATGGTGGTGAGGGAGAAAGTGTAGAAGCAGGTGTACCCTAAATGATAGTGAGAGAAGAGGTATAAGGGCAGGTGTTCCTGAATGGTAGTGAGGGAAGAGGTATAGGGGCAGGTGTTCCTGAATGGTACTGAGGGAAGAGGTATAGGGGCAGGTGTTCCTGAATGGTAGTGAGGGAGGAGGTGTACCCTGAATGGTACTGAGAAAGAAGATGTAGGGCAAGGTGTTCCTGAATGTTGGTGCACCTAGCCTTACATCTCCTCTCTCACTACCATTCAGGGCCATACTCATGTTTGCCATTGTTACTGAACCATTTTTTCCTTCTGGAAAAAGACTTTCTCACTCTACAATGCAAACACATTTCTCTCATTATGTGGCAAATAGAAGTGCACACAACACTCGTGAGATGCAGCTTGAGTATTGTGCACAGTTCCACCTATTCCACAAGTTTGTAACACACAGAAGGATTATGCCATTCAGCCCATTGAGACTGCTCTGTCATTTCATCAAGGCTGATCCATTTCCCTCTCAAACTATTCTCCTGCATTCGACTCATAACTTTTTACGCCCTGACTAATCAAGAACCTACCAATCTCTGTCTTAAATGAACCTAGTGCCCTGGCCTCCACAGCTGCCTGTGGCAAAGAATTCCACACTTCACCATCCTTTGGGTAAAGAAATTCCTCCTCATCTTTGTTCTAAATGGATGTCCTCTATTTTGAGGCTGTGCCCTCCGGTTCTAGGCTCCCCGACCAAAGGAAACATCCTCTTCATATCCAGTCTACCTAGGCCTTTCAACATTTGATGGACTTCAATGAGATCCCCCTCCCAATTCTACTAACTTCTAGTGAGTACAGGCTTAGAGTCTTCAATTGCTGCTCGTGTGATAATCCTTTCATTCCTGGAATTATTCTCCTGGACTTCTTCTGAACCCTCTCCAATGTCAGAACATCCTTTTTTTAAAATTAGGTGTCTAAAACTGCTCAAAATACTCCAAGCGAGGGCTTGACAGAGCCTTATACAGCCTCAGCATTATATCCTTGCTTTTATATTCTAGTCCTCTTGAAATGAATGCTTACATTGCATTTGCCTTCTTCACCACCAATTCAACCAGCAAATGAACCTTCAGAGATCCTGCAAAGGGATTCCCAAATCACTTTGCACATTGGATTTTTGAATTTTTCCTGTTTAGAAAATAGTTCATGTTTTTATTCCTTCTACCAAAGTGCACGACCACACACTTCCTGACACTGTACTTCACCTGCCATCTCTTTGTCTATTCTCCTAATCCAAGTCCTTCTGCAGCCTCTGCTTCCTCATCAAGGGAAGTTAAGGACCAAGGGAAGCCAAGGAAAAGGCATATGAGGTAGCAAAAGTGAATGGGAAGTTGGAAGATTGGGAAGCCTTTAAAATCCAACAAAAGACAAATCAAACAGCCGTAAGATTGGAAAAGATGAAATATGAGGGCAAACTAGCAAATAATATAAAGCAGGATACTAAAAGTTTTTTTTCAGTTATATAAAGAGGAAAAGGAAGTTGATATTGGGCCACTGTAAAATGATGCCGGTGAGGTAGTAATGGAGGGATGAAAAAATGGCAGATGAACTTAATGGGTACTTTGCACCTATCTTCACTGTGGAAGACACTAGCAGTGTGCCAGAGGTCTGTGTGTGTTAGGGAGCAGGAGTGAATGCCATTGCTATTACAAGGGAAAAAGTGCTAAACAAACTCAAAGATCTTCAGATGGATAAGTCACCCTGGACCAGATGGACTCCATCGTAGAGTCCTGAGAGAGGTTGCTGAAGAAATAACGGATGCATTGGTCATGATCTTTCAAGAATCGCTTGATCCTGGCATGGTCCTGGAGAACTGGAAGATTGCAAATGTCATTCCATTCTTTAAGAAGGGTGGAAGGCAAAAGAAAGGAAATTATAGGCCAGGGTAGCCTAATCTCAGTGGTTGGGAAAGTGTTGGAGTCTCTTATTAAGAATGAGGTTTCAAGGCACTTGGAGACAAAATAAATCAAAGTCAGCATAGTTTCTGTAAAGAGAAATCTTGCCTGACAAGCCTGGTAGAGTTTTTCAAGGAAGTAACAAGCAGAGTGGACAAAGGAGAGGCAGTGGATGTCACTCACTTGGATTTTCAGAAGGTATTTGCTAAGGTGCCACACATGAGGCTGCTTAACACGATGAAATCCTATGGCCTTACAAAAAGATGTTGGCACGGATAGCAGAATTGCTGACAGGCAGAAGGCAGCGAGTGGGAATAAAGAGGCCTTTTCTGGTTGGCTGCCGGTGACTAGTGTTCCTCAGGGGTCAGTATGGTGAGCGCTACTTTTCACATTGTTTGTCAATAATTTGGATAATGAAAATGATGGCTTTGTGGTAAAGTTTGTGGATGTTTCGAAGGTAGGTGGAGGGGAAGGTAATGATGAGGAAGCAATGCGATTACAGTCAGACTTGGACAAGTTGGAAGAATGGACAAAAAAGTGGCAGATGGAATACTGTGTTGGGAAATGTACAATAATGCATGGAACAATAGTCTGGACCACTATCTAAATGGGGAAAAGGTTCAAACATCAGAGGTGTAGAGGGGCTTGGGGAGTCCCCGTGTAAGACTCCCGGAAGGTTAATTTACAGGTTGGGTCTGTGGTAAAGAAGGCAAATGCAATATTGACATTTATTTCAAGGGCAATAGAATATAAAAGCAAGGAGATAATGCTGAGGCTTTATTAGACACTGGTCAGGTAGCACTTGTTATTGTCAACAGTTCTAGGCCCACATCTCAGAAAGGATGTGTTGTCATTGGAGAGAGTCCAGAGGAGGTTCACGAGGATGATTCAGGGAATGAAGGGGTTGACATACGAGAAGCATTTGGCAGCTTTAGGCCTATACTCACTGGAATTTGGAAGAATGTGGAGGGATCTCATTGAAACCTACCGAATGCTAAAACGACTAGATAGGGTGGATGTGGAGAGGATGGTTCCTGTGATGGGGTTTTCAGAACTGGAGGGTACAGCCTCAAAATTGAGGGCTGGCCTTTTAGAACACAAGTAAGGAGAAATTCTTTTAGCTAAAGAGTAGTGAATCTGTGGAATGCTCTGCCACAGACAGCGGTGGAGGCCAAGTCCATTTGTATATTTAAGACGAAAGTTGGTAGTTTCCTGAAAGGTCAGGGCATCAAATGATACGATGAAAAGGCAGGTGTAGGGGGTTGTGTGGGATCCGGGATCAGCCATGATGGAATGGCGGAGCAGACTTGATGGGTGAATGGCCTAATTCTCTCCTATGTCTTATGGTCTTGTTATCTTCCCTTCCATCTACCTTCATTTGCAAACTTGGCCAAAAAGCTACTAATTTTATCATCCAAATTGCTGACACAGAATGTAAAAAGAAGTAAAAAGAAGTTCCAATACTGACACCCCGTGGAACATCACTTGTCACCGACAGCCAATCTGAAAAGGATCCCTTTATTCCCACCCTTTGCCTACTGCCAATCAGTCAATGCTTATCCATGCTAGTATCTCTCCTGGGCTCTCATCTTGTTTAGCAGCCTTATGTGCAGCACCTTGTCAAAGGCCTTCTGAATATCCAAGCATACAACATCCACCAATTCTCCTTTGCTATTTCTTCAAAAACTTCCAACAGATTTCTTCCAGGGAAGATTTTCTCTTAAGGAAACCATGCCGACTTTGGCTTATTTAATGACATGCCTCCAAGTACCCCCAAACTACATCCTGAACTCCAACACCTTCTCACCCACTGAGGTCAGACTAACTGACCTTCAATTTCCTTTCTTCTCCCTCTCTCCTCTCTTGAAGACTGGTGACATTTGCAATTTTTCAGTCCTTGGAACCATGCCAAAATCTACTGATTTTTGATAGATTATTGCTAATATTTCTACAATCCTGTCAGCGACCTTTTAGTTTCTTAAGCACCATCTCCTTAGTAATAGCAACTGAACTCATATCTGCCCCTCGACACTCTCGAACTTCTGGCATACAATGAATGTCTTTCACAGTGAAGACTACTGCAAAATACTTATTCAGTTTGTCAGGCATTTCATTGTTTCCCCCTGCTACTATTAAGCATCATTTTCCAGTGGTCCAATATCTACTCTTGCCTCTTTTTCACTCTTTATATATCTGAAAAATGCTTTTGGTATCACTTTTGATATTATTGGCTAGCTAACTTTGATATTTCGTCTTTTTCCACCTTGTGTTTTTTTTTAGTTGCCTTCTGTTGGTTTTTTTAAAATTTCCTAATCCTCTTAATTTCCCACTAATTTTCGCTCCTATATGTTCTCTCTTTTGCTTTGACTTCCCTTGTCAGCCACAGTTGTGTCATTCTGCCTTTAGAATACTTCCTCTTCTTTGGGATCTATCTGTCCTGTGCCTTCCGAATTGCTCCCAGAAACTCCAGCCATTGCTGTTCTGCTGTCATCCCTGCTTGTGGCACCTTTCTATCAACTTTGGCCAGCTCCTCTCTCAGGCCTCTGTAATTCCCTTTACTCTCCCGTAATACTGATACATCTGACTTTAGCTTCTCCCTCTCAAATTGTAGAATAAATTCCATCATATTATAATCACTGTTTCCCAAGGGTTCCTTTACCTTAAGCTCTCTAATGACATCATTACACAACACCCAATCCAGAATGCTGATCCCCTAGTGGACTCAACCACGAGTTTCTCCAAAAATCCACAGATACTCTCTCCTGGGATCCTGCATTAGCTTGATTTTCCCAATCTATCTGCATATTGAAAGCCCTCATGACTAACATAATGTTGCCTTTCCGGCAGGCTTTTTCCATCTCCCGCTATAATTTATACACCACATCTCGGTCACTGTTCAGAGATCTGCAAATAACTCCCATCAGGGTCTTCTTACCCTTGCAGTTTCTTAACTCTACCCACAAGGATTCTGCACCTTCCGATCCTATGTCACCTCTTTCTGAAGTTGTGGTTTAATTCCTTCTGCCCACCTGTCTGTCCTTTCAACACAATGCATATCTTTGGATGTTAAAACTCCCAGCTGTGATATTTAATCCAGTGATGCCTACAACATCATATCTGGCAATTTCTATCTGTGCTACAAAATTATCTACCTTACTCTGAATACTGTACGAATTCAAATATAACATCTTCGGTCCTGTATTCACCATCTCTCTTTTCAATTTTGTTTCCACGTTGCCTTATGTTAAATTCTTATCCTTCTAAACTTCTTTATTATGACTTTAATAACCTCTTCCTATCTTTTTCTATATCCTTACTTTTCCAAGCTATTAAACCCAGTCCCTGCTATTTAGTTTATAGTCCTACCCACTGCCCCAGTTCTGCAACCAGGTAGGACCCTAGTCCAACATGGTTCAGATGGAGCTCATCCAATTGGAACAGCTCCTTCCTTCCCCAATACTTTGTCAATGTTCCATTAATTCATACTCACTTCTCCAGCATCAACCTTTGAGCCACATGTTTAGCACTCTATAATCCTGTGCCAATTTGAATGTGGCTCAGATAACAATCCAGAGATGACCTTTTTTGTTCTGTATTTTATTTTAGTCTCTAGCTGCTCAAATTCTCTCAGCAGAACCTCCTTCCCTGTTCTTCATACATTGTTGATACCCATATAGACCACAACAATGGAATCTTTCCCCACCCACTCCCACTCTACAGTCAGGTAAGATGTTCTGAACCCCAATACCAGCTAGACAACATATGCTAGTGTCTCTTGGTCCTTACAAAAGAAAACTGTGTATATTCTCTTTACTATGTTATTCCAAATTACAACTCTCCTCTTGAATGGCTCCCTGAACCTAGGTGCCATGGTTTTGTTGCTCATCCTTCCTACAGCCCCCACTGTCATTCTCACAGGAAGCAACAATCTCATACTTGTTGGACAAGGTCAAGGACTGAGGGTCCTCCAGCACTATCTCTGGATTCCCTTAGCTAGCTCACTAGCTGTCACACCCTCTTGTTCTTGGCTACAGACCAGATTTGAAGTAGTTAACCTAATGGGTGTGACAGCCTCCTGAAAAAAAGTGTGTCCAGATAACTTTCCCCTTCCCAATGCATTATACTGTACGAAGCTCAAATTCCAGGTTATCATTTTGAACCCGAGTTTCTTGAGCGACCAACATTTCCTGCAGATTTCATCATCTGGAACCACCATACACCCCTACTTAATTTAATTAGTTGTAATTTCGCATCCTTTTCATTAACTACTACAAAAAAATACCTTACCTGATTGTATAACCTCATCTGTGCCTCTGAGCCATAGCCTCAGACCTCAAACCCCTACACTGGCCTATTCACACAATGGTTGCTTCAAAATGGCCTCTGTGGCCTTGGCTTCCACCACTTCTCACTGAAACATCTTGAGCCAAAGCCTCAGTTCTCCTCTCTTAACTCTGTCGTGCTCTGACAATGAATGTACCATAATGGTCGCTCCACTTAAACCTAATTTCTTTTTATTGACCCAAGTGAAACACAAAGCAGTTAGACTTGCTCTCTTCAATGGTTCCTGCTCTCACACAGATCTCATCCTTGCTACTCCAAAGTGAAACTCACATGCATCAAGACCTGCTCTTTTCAATGGTTCCTGCTTTCAAACAGATCTCCCTCTTGTTACTTCATAGGGAAACTCACATGCAATGAGACCTGCTTTTTACAATGGCTCCCACTCTCACATATATCTCCCTCTTGATACTCCACAGTACATTCTATAGCTTTTGGCAGTTTCACATTTTTTTAATATATGGTAACTTCTTAATCTGGAATCCCTTGAATCTCTGTCTTGAGTACTTTCATGGTTACCACTAAATTACTTTTAAGTAGCTGTTCCAATGCACTTTTACTGAACCAGTAGTCAGCCAATTAACATTTGTCACTTTAAAACCTTTATCTTTAGCATTTTTCACAATGACAAATTTAAGTGAGTTATGACCATTGTAAGATTTCTCTATTATTCATACCAAATGCCCAGCTTCAACCCATAAAACTAAGTCTGTATTTTGTAATACTTGTAAGAAATTGTTTAAAAGGAATACTCTCAGATGTTGTATTTTTCTCCTCTGTACCTTATACCAATTTATAGCAGGGTTATTGAAATCTCCTACTTTTACTGTGCTAATGTTTTTGCACATCACAAAATTGCTCTACCTTGGACTGTCCATAGTACATTACAGCATCTTGATTGCCCCTTTTCAATTCTGCAGTTCAACATGTATAGCCTGATGTGATATTAACATATTTTTTCTCACAATGATTATTCCAGAACTAAAATTGTTAATCACTCTTTATCCTCCGCTATCTCAGATAAGCAGGAACACTGAGTTATCATTCCTGCTCATGTTTATGCTACAGTTAAATCATACATAAGATATAAAATATGTTTGTGCTTTGCCTTCTGTTCAGGTATTAATATTCAGCATGTCCAGATTCCTTTTTTGTCTATTCTGCTCCCCTTCTGAATCTAGAGTCAGCTAGTTTAAGCTCTGTCTGACAGCATCAGCAAGCCTACATGAAAGAATATTGGACAATGTGTTGGAGAGGTGCAATTTCTTTAGGCCATACATACTTCGTTCTGTGTAGCCTGTATAGAGAGTCATTCCAAAAATAAACCTCAACCTCAGGTGATCATAAGATAACTTAACCATTTTCTCCTCAGTGACACAAAAAGTACTCAAAGCCCATCAACAATCATTCTGGAGTCACAGAGAAACATTATAGGAGTTATCAAATGGGATCATGTTAACTGTATGATTTGTGAATCATCAAATAACAGTGCATAAATCACAAGTCACAAAGGAGGTACCAGGTCCAAAGCAATCACGATAATGTGTGCTTTTAAGTTGTCAGCATCATTTTTCTCATGTCCTGATTCAATTTTCACAGCAACCTTAACAAGACGGTACACACTGTTTTGAATGAATACTTCAGCTACAAAACATGTCTAAAAAGAATTTGAACTGTAAACTGTCTGCTTTATTAAGATTAATCAGTATTACATTTGTTAACACTGGGATGTCCGGACTGTCTTACGCAGAGAGGTTAGAGAGACTGGGCTTGTACACGCTGGAATTAAGGAGATTGAGAGGGGATCTGATTGCAACATATAAGATTATTAAGGGATTGGACAAGATAGAGGCAGGAAATATGTTCCAGATGCTGGGAGAGTCCAGTACCAGAGGGCACGGTTTGAGAATAAGGAGTAGGTCATTTAGGACAGAGTTAAGGAAAAACTTCTTCTCCCAGAGAGTTGTGGGGGTGTGGAACGCACTGCCTCGGAAGGCAGTGGAGGCCAATTCTCTGGATGCTTTCAAGAAGGAGCTAGATAGGTATCTTATGGCTAGGGGAATCAAGGGATATGGGGACAAGGCAGGAACCGAGTATTGATAGTAGATGATCAGCCATGATCTCCGAATGGCGGTGCAGGCTCGAAGGGCCGAATGGTCTACTTCTGCACCTATTGTCTATTGTCTAACAATTCCTGTAGTAACCAACAACTGCAAAGCAGTATTAGCTATTCTCTATTCAAAGCCCTTTGTAATAGCAGAATTACACAGTAGTGAAATCTTTATCACAATTTTATATTAAAATTCGATATATTGTGAATTTAACATCACCTTTAGTTAGCTGGACTTTTGAAAGAAAGAATACTAAAACACAGATTTGCAACTGTAATGCAGGACTGTTAGTACTTACCGTCACAATCAATAAAATGGATACAATGGCTAGAATTTGCAAATGAACAGCTAAGGCAGTTGAAGCTGCCATCAACGACTCACTTAGTGCTCCACAGGATGCATTTTGCAAACAATAATGATATCAGTCATTAAGTGTCAAATTCATATTTTTTTACATATCTTGATAACCACTGAAAATTGCATCTTAACTTATAAGGTGCAACTGAAATTTTAGAATGGACGCTCAGACATAACTCCGGCTGTCTCCAGCTCCAGTTTCAACAACAGCGGATGCCTTCAGACTGCGAATTATGCAGCCTCTAGCTCCAGTTCCAGCTTGGGCCTCACATGTCACCAACCCCAGGCTGCGATTTTCCTTGCTGAGCCCCCAAGCCTCTTTTCCCCACCATCACTCTCCAGCCCCGAGTCTCTCAGACTCCCCGTCACTTCTTGGGTTCTGGAAATCTCCACCTTCCTACATTCCCTACACACCCCAACCCTCCCCACAACTCATCTGATACCACCAACTCTTCTCCCCCCTCTGACCCCAACTCTAATCCCTGCTGTGTCTTCTCCATTCCCTCTGACCTTCCCCTCTCTGAGACGGAATGTTCTGTCCTCAGCAAGGGCCTTACCTTTATCCCCCTTCATCCGCAGCTCAATGAGTTCTACGCCCACCCATGACATTAAGATACTCTGACGCCCCTGTCTCAGAACCCACTTCTTTGGCAAGAATTCCACAAACTGCACCGATGACCCACTCTCCTCTTCTTGGACACCCTGCTCTGGATCTTTTCATCTCTAATTGCTGACGAGACATCACCGGCTCAATTTCAGACTCCTCTCTTCTCTTTGAACCTTACCCACTCTGAACACACTGCCCTTCACTTTCTCTGTTCCAATCCCAACGTCACAATCAAACCCACAGACAAAGGGAGCACTGTTGCAGTCTGGTGGACGGACCTCTACCTTGCTGAGGCCAGACGACAAATCTCAGACTCTTCCCCTTACCTACTCCCTTGAAAAAGACCCCACTCAGAACCAACGGTCTCCCACACCATTACTAACTTCATCAATCCTGGAGAACTCCCATCCACTGCCACCAAACTCATAATTCCCTTAACCTGCACTGGTCATTTCTACCTCCTACCCAAGATCCACAAACCTGACTGTCTAGATAGGCCTGTTACCTATGCCTGCTCCTACCCATTGAACTCATTTCTGCATACCTTGAGTCCATTCTATCCCCCTAGGTTCAGTCCCTTCCCACCTAATACATTCATGACACCTCACATGCTCTTGATCTCACCAATTTTCTGGCCATGGTCACCTAACGTTGGTAAATTAGGTCACTTGGCTGTCCTCCTACCTGCATACAGGCAGAGGCTAAAGAGCAGAGATTCAAACAATGAAGATGTGGTTGCAGAAGGCAGAGGAGTGGCTACGGGACTGCTTCAAGTCAGTGGACTGGGCTGTGTTCAAGGACTCATCTATGGATCTCAATGAATACACCATGATTGTATCAGACTTTATTAAAACAGTTATAGATGATTGTGTCCCCACAAAATCATTCAAAAGAATTCCCCAATCAGAAGCCATGAGATCCATAATCTGCTGAGAGCCAGATCAGAGGCATTCAAATCCAATGACCAAGAAAATTACAAGAGGTCAAGGTGCAATCTCTGGGAATCTAGCTCACAAGCAAAGTGGCAATTTAGGACTAAACCTGAATCAACGAAGGATGCTCAACAGTTGCGGCAGGGTTTAGCTTCCAGATGAACTCAATGACTTCCATGTTTGCTTTGACTGTCAAAACATGGAGGAATCATCATAACCTCCCCCAGCCCCCAACGATCCTATGATTTCAGTCTCTGAGGCTGACATGTGAGCAGCCTTCAGGAGGACGAACCCACAAAAAGTATCCAGCTCAGAAGGGATACCTGGCCAAGTTCTAAGGGCTTGTGCTGATCAACTGGCTGGGATCTCAGTGATCTCTAACTGGCTGGTTAGAGATCACTGAGATCTCTAACCTCTCACTTCCATGGTTTGAGCTATTCACCTGCTTCAATGGTACCAATGCCCAAGGTGACTGGTTACCTGCCTCAATGACTGTCGGTCAGTAGCACTTAAATCCACAGTGATGAAGTGCTTAGAGATGAAACATATGAACTCCTGCCTGAGAAGTGACTTGGATCTGCTCTAATTTGCCTGCTGGAACAACAGATGCCATATCATTGACTCCTCACTCAACATCCAGACAGCAAAGATGCATACATCAGGTTGCTCTTTATCTACTGCAACTCAGCATTCAAAATCGTCACCCCCTCAAAACTAATCAATAATACCTTAGCCTCAGTATCTTCTTGTGCAATTGGCCCCTCAATTTCTTCACTGGTAGACTTGTCAGTTCAGATTGGCAACAACATCTCCTCCACAATTTGCATCTAAGCAGAGCTCCAATGCCGTATTCACGTTTGCTGATGACACCAATGTTGTAGGCCGAATCAAATGTGCATATAGGAGGGGATTGGAAATCTGGTTGAGTCAAGTTGAGTCACAGCAAGTTTAAGTCACACTATGATAAACTGGGATTCTCTCATCAAACTAACTCTCACTATAACCGTTGAAAAGCTAATTATTATAATTCCACACATCCTCCAGCTTTGCTAAACTAGTACAAAGACTTAATTGTTGAATTAATGCTACTGTAATAATACCCCATTAACTGAGTGGCTTCAGCAAACTTAATCAGTAAATTTTCCAATTGTTTATCAGGCTACCCAAGGGTATGACTTCTACTTATCTGTTCCAGGTAATTTTACTGAAGTCTTATCCTTCAACTGAGAAATCCAAAAATGTATTTGACAACCAAGCACTAAATGCTTTTATCTAAATGAGTGTATTCTTATGTTGATCATATATTGTATGCTATCACTTTATCATATGCAGCGAACATGGATGGAAACAATTAATAAGACATGGCCCTGGATTGCACAGCTCAGGAAATACAGACTTGTTTATAATCTCTCACCTATATATTTACACTGCCTCAGCGTGAAAATAAATTAAATTATTTGGGCACTTCTGCAATTCTTTCCCATGTTATCAGATAAATGTGTCTTTGTTAAATAATCCCTCATCTATCTGTGCTGGCCTCCTGTAACTTGGGTATGCATCAGACAGTATTCAGGCTGCTTCTAATCCACAGCTATGCTTGCTGTAACATGTCCTGATTATTTTCTGCAAACTACAGCCCAAATGCATCAGAGAGCATTGTAAAATGCAACAGTCAAAATTATGGCATTTGTCATTATTATCACTGTAACAGCAAATTATGGGTCACTGTTCCTTACTATCATTGATATTGCATAATACAAACAACACATTAGTATCAGGTTATCATGCTGAATAAGTCATATTTGCTCAAGAGGATTATTAATGTAAAAATTATCGTTCCTAGATATTTGTATTGTTAGCATATTTCCATACTATTTGGCGCCTTTGCAATGATAAATTGGGGCTAATAGTTCAATTATAGCCCTTAAAACATGATTTGATGTTTTTATTGTTTTTGAGCAGCAGTAGCACACAACAGATTAATGGTGTAAAATTGCTGCTGTGATCATCTATTACTAAACATGCAACACCCACTTTAATCATAGACAGAAACACAAATTTCATATCATAGATGTGGCTTTGCACAAATTTTGGTTGTGATCATGGGCATTGAGAGTTGGAGGGAAAGCTCAAATTGCAAAATTAGCAGAAGTATAAATTTCATTATGAATTATAGAAATAATTGGGCAAATAATACACCTTTCAAGTGGTCTGCTCTTTTATTAAAAAGCTTAGTGGAGTGCATGCAATTTTCAACATTAATAATTTCCTCAAGAGCTATGTGAGGAAAGATTTTAATTAAAAAAAGTACTGTGAATCTAACCTGCTGAAGCTCTTACATCCATAAGACAGGGAAAAAAAACGAACTGGCTTTTTTTTTTTACACACACTTGTGGGTTAATGTAGAAGCATTAAACAATGCCGATTGCATTAAAGGTTGTATTATATCACACTGTTACAGTGGGTGAACTGGCATTACTCACTGTAAATTTATAATTAAAAATGGTACAATTTGATGCATTTAGGAGAAAAAATCCATTTCTCATGACATTTAATTAAAAATAGAATTATTTTTCCTCGTCTCTGCAGAGACTGATTGTCCTGGCAAGGCATCATTTACAAGTGTCTCATTATGTCTGGGGGGGATAACAAAAATTCAGACTTTGCTCCCTAAACGATTGCTATTTCCAACGGAGAGCCATGTGAGGGCAATGGATAAGACTGGATTATGCAAGCCTGCAAAGGAACAACAGAGGTCAAATAAGAAGAAAATTGTTCAACTAAAATATTAAAGTGATTATGGAAATAAAATCATATTATAGGAAGAGCCAGGGATCAAGTCCTCTGTTGCCCCTTTGCAGGCTTGGCTGATCAGTTTTTATCCAATACTCTGTCTTCCAAATCTGTTGTTATCATTCTGGGTCAAAATAAACTCACATAAACTCAGAATTATACAATGAAGCTCTTTGAAATTTTGCTGAGGAACATTTAGGAGAACTGAATAATGTATCTTAGAAACACTAGGCTGTTAACTTGAAAGACAAAAACAAGCACTCTCCTAAAATTTCCACAAAGGAAAAATAATAAGAGTAAAAATATAAATTGAATTGATGACCAATGAGGATAAATTTGGTTGTATTTTTATTTTACAGAATAACTACTATCATGATTAGGAGTTCACTGGGGGAACAAACAGATTAAAGAATGCAAAAGACACGTTAAGGAGAAGAGCCAATTAGTGTTCATAGGATAAACAGTAAGGCAAACTTACTTGCATTGGAGCTTGGAATACTACAATGTGAGAAAGAAAGGTAGAAAAGCTGACTGAAAAATATCAAGGGCCAGCTTATCTAGAGGGCTAAAATGTTTATCCTCAACTTACTTGCCAATAATGGGCCACATCAATAGCACCCAACTCACTACATAAATCTGAATGAGATCTACAATTTAGTGTGGGCTGCACCCACACAACTTAATTCCCTTGCACTGATTTTAGAAATATTTCATGGACAATGAAAAAATATGAATCAACGTTCCATAATTGCATCTGCAGTTCATTCTGACAACTATCCATTTCCTTCCACAGACCTGCCTGACTCACTAAGATAGCCTCAGCAGTTTGCTTTTTGCTTCAGATTCTAGCATCTGTAGTCAGTTTTGTCTCCCCTAAAGTACTGAGTATTTTTATCTGCTGAACTAAAGAAGGAAATGCAAGATAAAGAGGAAGTGCAGCAAAGACACGTCACATTGGTTCCTGGTAAATATAGAAGGCTCAACAGGGTAGATCCAAGGAGGTTGTTCAACTAGCTAAGGAGTTTAAAATTGGAATTCACAAGTTCAAAATGCGCTGTGAGCTGAACCCACTGCTGCACACCCTGCTCACACACTGAATGCACGGCCAAACACCTGAGTAACCGCATTGTCAAGATACGACAGTGGGAGGGCTCATCACCAACAACGATGAAATGGCCTAGAAAGAGGAGGTGGGAGCGAGGCCTGGTGCTGGGCAAATAACCTTTTCCTCAATGCCAACAAGACAAAGGAAATGGTTATCACCTTCAGGAGAATTTGCACCACCCACACTCCTCTTTACATTGGTGCCACAGCAGTGGAAACTTCCTGGGAGAGCACACCTCGCACAACCTCTCATGGTCTCAGAACACATCCTACACAGTCAGGAAAGCTCAACAACACCTCTGCTTTCTGAGGAGACTGAAGACAGCTGGACTATGCACACCTATAACTCACATCATTCTACAGATGTGGAGTAGAGAGCCTTCTAACATGCTACATCACTGCATGGTATGCAAACTGCACCGCAGCAGACAGAAATCTCTACAGTGGTTGTCAAAACTGCCTAACACATCACTGGCACCAAGGGCATATATACAGAAAGGTGCAGAGAAGGGCCAGTAACATCATGAAGGATCCTATCCATACTACTCATGGGCCCATTTGTCCCACTCCCATCAGGGAGGGGGCCACGTAGCATCCATGCCAGGATCACCAGACTCAAAAACAGTTATTTTTCCCAAACAATACAATTGATCAACACCTCCACCTTATGCAGACACTCTTGTGCCTGGCATCACTTTATGAATATACAACAATCTATGCATAGGAGCTATTTTATATATTTATATTTGTTGTTATTTTTCATTATTGCATTCTTTATCTTGTGTTATTTTGTGGTACATTGCATCTGAACAATTATTTTCTTCTTTACACTTGTGTACTGGAAATGACATTAACTAATCTTAAATCTTAAGATTTTAAGAGGAATGATAGTTGATAATAGCAGAACTGTTTGGATAATCAAATACACCAGTTACTGTTCCAGAGGATGAAACAATCATCCAGGTCTAATGATGGTATAGCAAAATCACTGTCTTCACTGAATTGAAAACACTGAATTAGCCAAGTGGAGTGATTTCAACAGAGATAAGGTTAAAATTATTAAGATTTGGGCTCCTTTTGCAAAGTATTTTGAATTCCTGATTTTCCAAGTATTGAAGGATAAGTGGCACATTAATACAATATAATCTTGCATTTACTTTGCACATTTAGCATTTATGGATTGTTCCAAACTGCACTATAATTTAGTTTTTAGTGCTGTTATTATTGCAATGTTAAAAACAAAACATCCAATTTCTACTAAAGAGCTACAAATAACAATGGATCAATACAGTGAGGTACATCAACTACAACAAATTTAGTGAGGAAGATGAGGGAGGAATTATTTTTCACTTTTTAGGGATCGTGATTAAGATAAATTGAAAAGAACAGGATTTTTGCTAAAGAGCACCAACACAGATGTTTTTGCATAGAAGATTCTGAGTTTTCAGCTTGCCACATGACGCCATTTACAACTCAATAGATCCCTCAACATCAATCGAACATCAATGAGGCTTTACCTGGATTTTCAGTTTCAGAAAGTAGTGGATACCTTTGAATTGTCCAAGATTTTCCTAGAATTTAGAATCTGAGCCACAAAAATATCCACATCCTCGTAAAAGGTAAACAGCTAAGCAGATTAGTCTTGGCATATACCACAAATGATATGCATATTCCTACCTTCTTCCCATAGTACAGCAATAAAACCATGCACACAAACCTGGTCAAGATTGGACAGGCTGTTGGGGTCTTGACTGAGGCCTTGATACTGTCCTCTGAGTCGATCGCCAGCAGCAATTTTTCTGAATTTCTTTAAGTCCACTACATATAAGGCACTAAAAAGAGAATACAATTAAAGTGGCATTCATATTTAAGTGAAATCACCATAAACATGATTACAGCATACCAGGTTAGTGAGTAATTTCACTTTTGCACAATGCATTCTTTATATAAGACAACCGATCAAATTAATTGGAGTGAAGTTCGTTGGACCATAATCTTTTGTGGATCAGAGTTTCCTAATCATCAGACTTCCTTTGCAGGTTTATTATATAGTGCCTATAAAAAGTATTCACTGCCCCCCTTGGAAGTTTTAATATTTTATTGTTTTACAACATTAAATCACAATGGATTTAACTCTTTTGTGGCAATGTGAAAACATATCTCTACAAAGTGATATAAATGAATTACAAATATAGAACACAAAATAATTGATTGCATATGTATTCATCCCCTTCAATATGGCACACCAAATAACCACTGGTGCAGCCAAGGTTTCAACTGATTGTAGTAAAAGCACATCTATACCCGGAAGGTCCAACTGCTAGTGAGTTAGTATCCTGGCAAAAACTACACCATAAAGTCAAAAAAATACTCCAAACAACTCCGCAAAAAGGTTATTGAAAAACACAAGTCAAGAGAAGAATACAAGAAAACTTCTGAGTCACTTGGAGTAAAGTCAATCATCAAGAAATGGAAAGAATATGGCACAGCTATAAATTTGCCTAGAGCAAGCCATCCTCAAAAACGGAGTGACTGTGCAAGAAGGGGACTCGTGAGTGAGGCCTCCAAGAGACCTGTGACAACTGTGAACTCTGAACAAGCTTCAGTTGCTGCGATGGAGACTGCACATACAAAAACTGTGGCTCAGATGCTTCACCAGTCGCAGCTTTATGGAAGAGTGACAAAGACAAAGCCACTGTTGAAGAAAACTCACATGAAATCTCGGCTAGTTTGCCAGAAGACATGTGGGTGCTTCTGAAGTCAGCTGGAAGAAGGTCATATGGTCTGATGAAACCAAAATTGAGCTCCTTGGCTATCAGATTAAACTCTGTAAGCCGAACACCACACATCATCCAAATCACACCATCCCTAATGTGAAGCATGGTGGTGACTGCATCGTGCTGTGGGGATGCTTCACTGCAGCAGGCCCTGGAAGGCTTGTGAAGGTAGAGGGTAAAATGAGTGCAGCAAAATACAGGGAAATCCTGGCGGTAAACCTGATGTAGTCTGCAAAAGAACTGTGACTTGGGAGAAGATATGTATTCTAGCATGACAATGACCCCAAGCAGAAAGCCAAGGCTACACAGTAATGGCTTAAAAACAACAAAGTTAATGCCCTGGAGTGGCCAAGTATGAGTCCAGACCTTAATCCAATTGAGAATTTGTGTCTGGACTTGAAAAGGCTGTTCATTCACGATCTCCATTAAATCTGACAGAGCTTGAGCAGGTTTTTAAAGAAGAATGGGGATAAGTTACAGTGTCCAGGCGTGCAAAGCTGACAGAGACCTATTCACTCAGACTCAAGGTTGTAATTGCTGCCAAAGTTGCATCTACTAAATACTGACTTGAAGGGGTTGAACCTTATGCAATCAATTATTTTGCGTTTTATATTTGTAATTAAGTTAGATCACTTTTTAGAGATCTGTTTTCACTTTGACACAGAGGAGTCTTTTTCTGTTGATCAGTGTCAAAAAAGCCAAATTAAATTCACTGTGGTTCAATACTGTAAAACAATAAAACAGGAGAACTTCTGGGGAGGGGAGTGAATACTTTTTATAAGCACTGTATTTGAACTTTTTTTAAGAGACAAAGTGCAGAATACACCCTTCTGGCCAACCAAGCTGCACTGCCTTCAACTCACCTTTTTAACATTAGCCTAACCACAGGACCACCTACAATTACCAATTACCCTACTAACCAGTACATCTTTGGACTATACAGGAGCACCTGGAGAAACCCACGTGGTCACGGGGAAAACATACAACTCCTTAAAGACAGTACCAGAATTTAACTCTGAACTCCGATAGCCGAGCTGTAATAGCGTGCTAACCATTACACTACCACAGCACCCTGCAGGTGTTCATTTTTTGTTTTCAGTTGTGTTGTGCAGGAGGGATAAACAGATAACCTAATGGTAAACAAAACCGCATTTGGGACTTGGAGAACAGAAATGAATCTTTAACTGGAAAATCAAAGGACTTTAAAAATTTGCAGTGCCAAGCTGAAGCTGATAAATAGAGGAAAGAAAGTTATTGGTTTGAGAAATGGAAATTAAAAAATTTTGGCCCCTGATAAACTTACTGGCATGTCATTACAGGGAACAGGGACAGATATAATTTCACATAGTTGGGTTATTTATTCTCCAAGGCAGAAAACTCATATCTTTAGTACTTCTTAGTGATGAAGCAGACAGCTAAAGTAGCAGAAACCATTTAGTGCTTTCCACTTTTCTATGAACCAACAGCCTCCTGTTTGAGCCAAATTTTGACTGATATAATTTTGACTTGTTGGTCCAGCGCACTTGCTGCCATTGTTCAGCATCCCAGTCCTTGTGTTTTTGTGCGGAGGTGAGTCTTTCGGCATTGCTTTCACTTCAGCGGAATGGCTTTCTGGCAGCAACTCTTCTCCGGACTAAAGAGATGTCTACTTGGTTTCCAGTGGTTTCTGTGAGTTCAGAGCTGATAGCAGTGCTGGATTTCTTCTGATTTAAAAGGGACATCAGCTTGTTGCATCTCTCGACTGTTGTGTTCAGTTTCCGTGACTGACTACTGTGTTTCTAGTCCTCAAATTGGGCAATGTATCTTGAAACTCCAGTCTGCTACGAAATTTCTGCATGGGAGAGACCTTGCTGATGCAAAGACAACCATCTTATGCCTTGCTCACTCTTGCTATGGTATAAGCAAGAGAAATGATTTGAAGGTTAAATCTGCACACGCTGCACCTTTAAGTTTGGTTGCTCTTTGCCTGGTTTGATTCCTTCCTCACCCATTTCCATTTCAGTTAATCTGCTTAATTCATTAAACTCATCATGTCACTGATCATTAGCACTTGTTTGCCATCTTTGTTTAACCATGTACTGGACTATATACCTGCAAAGTAATTAAGCTCTTATTGAAAAGTGGTCTATTAATATTGTTACTTTTGAACAAAATACAAAAATTTCTCTGAAACATTTTATTTTTTTAAAATTCATTCTTTTCTACTGACACACTAATGCAGAAGCCAAACAATAAACATCTAAAACAAAATTCTAGGGTGCCTAAGACTTCTGCACAGTACTTTATCTTTGCTTCAAGTTACCGCAGCACCAACAGATGAATAACATTGAACAGCATATGCTTTGATCACAAATTATCAAAAACATTGTTTTAAAGATAGACTCTATTGTTGCATATCAAGCAATGTTGCTTGTTTACTTTCCCAAAGGAACTAAATCATTTTTTTGTAAATCTGTGCAGTTTACCTTTAATCCTTTTCGCTCCTTATGGAGCATAGGGCCTCAACAAAAATCCTCCACTTCCTGCGATCTCTAGCAGATGTTTTTGCAGTCTCCCAAGTTTGGCCGGTGGCTTTCAGTTCATCCAAAAGCCTACGCCTCCAGGTTTGCTTTGGGCGACCTCTTCTTCTCTTCCCTTGTGGATTCCATTCGAGTGATTGTCAAGTGACATTCGACTGGCTCTTCCTCAAGGTGTGGCCGACCCATCTCCACTTCCTCCTCCTTATCTGGAATACAATGGGCTCTTGGTTTGCTCTCTTCCATAGGTCTAGGTTTGACACTCTGTCGTACCACTTGAGGCGGAGGATCTGCCGGAGGCATTTGTTGAGAAAGGTCTGGATCTTGTTGCAGCTGGTGTTAGTGATTCTCCATGTTTTGGATCCATATAGCAGGATGGCCTTCACATTGGAGCTGAATATATGGAGCTTAGTTTTGACAGAGATGGCCGTAGATCTCCAAACAGGTCGCAGGGTTGTGAAGGCATGTTGGGCTTTTCCGATCCTTGCTCTGATGTCCTCATCTGTACCTCCTGATTTACTGATTTTGCTTCCGAGGTAGTTGAATTTGTCTACATCTTCAACTATGTGTGCAGTTTAGGCTATGATTTATTGCCAGCACTTGCTGTTGAATCCAATGTCCATTTTATTATTGTTCATTACTTATTCACATTTGCTAACAATTAATTTTACATTATTCCTATTTGGCAAGTCTCTGCTGGATGGGTTAATTTATTTACTTGTGAGAGCACAAAAATCAGGCTTCAATCCAGCAACTGAGGGACAATTATTTTTAACAGTACAGTAAATCATCAGTGTATTTCAAATGAACATGAAATGCCAGCTGGTCACTGTTTTGAAAAGGAACAAAGGGGTAATTCCTGGCATCCTGGCCAATACTTATCCTCAGTTAATATCACTAGAACAGATTATCTGGATATCACCACAGTGGTATCTGTGGGAGTATGTCGTGTGTAAACTGGCTACTACTATATTGTCTGCAGTACAGCAGCTGCAGTTCACTTCAACAAGGTGAGATGGAACATCCAGAAATGGAAGTGCCTTTCTTCTTTCTTTGAAAACAATTATGTTTTTCCTTTCTTGAGAGATCAGAAGTATGGAAGTATGGTTACCAACTGAGATGTTAACCAGAATTGGAAGGGATAAAGCTCAAAGTGTTCTTTGTAGTCTATGATTTACTCTGTTTAGGCAGGGTTTTCCTTTGTCACATGGTGGCACTGCAACTCCTTGTAAAAGATGCATTTAATGTGATGCAATCCTAAACCAGGTTTTCCCCTGCAAAAAAACTAACATTTCAGTGCAGTGATGAGAAGTGGTATGTTACTGGAAGCAATTGATTTACTAAACTGAGGTGTAATCTGGTCAGGTGGACAGCTAAATCAACAAAAACAATCATAGTTTATAAACACATATATCTAATTTAATACTTGCAGAATCATCAGTATATGAAAGCAATGCATTTTCACCAGAGAACAAAACTGAAATGATTTGCCTGTGAATTGCTTTGATATGTCTTCAGGAAATGGAAAGCAGCTTGTAACTGTTGTTGACAGAAAATTGGGGGTGGTCACTGTCAACAATAACACTCAAATCTAGATAATTCAATGGCCGATGTACTGGTTTGAGGTTAACTGTGTGAAAGGAAAAACCCACCCTCTTAGCTTTAATCCTGCCAAACTTGGCAGTATGGAAATGTTTGGTTTGCCAAATGCCTCCTTTGGTTGAGGCAAGTTGACTGAGAGTGGGGGCTTTTCAGGTGGCTGTTGGTCATTCTTGGCTCTTAAATTTTACATGGGATGTAAATGCTCTTCGCACTGGTGACACAAGCCTTAGGATGCCACCCACCTCAAAATGTACACATGATGACCTTTGGTATCCACTAATCGATACTTTCCATGCCCCTCCCCATTCCTGAAACTGAGGTGGTTGCATTTGTCCTCCTGAATGCTGTAGAGATTGCTATGAACCTCTGAGCAAAAACTAACACACAGTAGAGATTAAAGGTCCTGCAGCAACTCATGCTTCTTGGCCTGGTGCAAGTACAAGTTGAGGTTGGGAGAGTATGACAGAAGCTCAGGGAAGAGTTGGAGGATTTGCATCTAACAAAGGATGTCCTAGTATATTGTTTTCTTTTGACCCTTTAGTACAACCAGGCAGATGAAAAATCATTTGCTGCAGTAAAAGCAGGTGTAGGTGGTCAGAGATGGAGGGACAGTCAACAGTGAACATGGCAAATCTCTTCTACAGTTTCCAAGATTTTGCATAAACTGTGGAGGCAATCTCCTCTCTGGCCCAGGATATCTCAATCAAATTCAGCCAAGAGGCAAAAGAATTTCCAATAAGGGAAACAAAAATTTAAGGTAAATAGATAAACTTAATCTGTAAGTGAAACGCATGTCCAAACCAAATAAATTCAAATGTTATTATAGTTGTTGCCAACTTCAGTCGTGGAAAGCCATGCTTGCCTCCCTTCACGGAAAGCTAAGAATTTCTCTCTTCTCACTGAACAATGCTGTTTTAGATTTTAAAGCTGTATCAAGTAGTTGTGAATGATGAAATGTTCTCACTAAACATAACTGTACAAAGGCAAAGTGCTTTAATTTTGTTCAGGTAGCACGATTAATTGGGCCAAGCATGACATAGATTTGCCCTTGCAAGTCTGCAGATGTTTTTGTACTGCAAACTGCTGAGAGTGAAAATTAAAAACAGAGGGAAACTGGACATCTGGGTCTGAGTGCATGAGGTAAGCAAATACATAGCCAAAACCAATCAGATTGAAGGGTTGTGAAACAATTTCTTGCTACTAATTAGTCCTCACAACATCATTAAAAGATAACCTAATCTGTGGTGAACACTTCTTAACATTCACTGCATGCTTTGTTACAGCCTTTGTATAAACAAAGTAATCCCATGTTGCTTAAAGCATCTCAGTGAGGCTGACATCAAGCTCTTTTTAAAGTGTATGGGAAACAACACAACTCAAGTAGCAATTTCTGAATTTTGAACAATAGTATTCAAAATTGTTCAAAATATTTGTAGTTAAATAACAATATTTGTAATTGGTTTTAGGAAAATCTAGAGCAAAAATTTAAACAAATAAACTGTGAAAATCACTCAAAACACCATACCGATTCATGCAGTTACACATACCAAATATAAAAATAATTACAAAGTGTCAAATTTAATTGAAGTTATTTATATGTATATGATGTTTTACAACATAAACGGCTCAGCAGAGATTTGGAGGCTTAAAGGCCAGACTAACCTCTGGCAAATGTATGTTGAAGCAGCTCAGAGGTATTCTTATTTCAAGCAAGGAACCCATTCCCACTACAGCAACTTAACATCAGAATGCTCTCAAAAGTTTCAAAGCTTATTAGTATCAAGTTACTCATCCCGAGGAATGATGGAATTGCAGAATGGTGCCAATGCAACAAATAGAATGGAAAATGACAACAGTCTCAGCTCACCAAACTGATATACTTAGAAAGGTCTGGGAGTCATTTTGATAATAATGCTGTATAAATGTAAGAAATTTATTTGTCTCAGTCAGTCAAAAGAAGGATTTACTGCATAGGAGCGATCGATAAGAAATCTGCCAAGTATTAAAAGGATTTAGCAGTTCAGTGTACATTATGAAAGATTGCTCTCATTGAAACCTGAGAACAGTTTGGTGTCAGAACCGCACTTCCAATAAGAGCAACAAGAAGTTATCTTGACTTATAAATGGAGACTCCGATGGCACACCCAAATAATCTAGCCTCCAACATCTGTTAGTCCTAAGTGTTTGAGTTCTACACCAGCATGGATGCCACAGGCTGATGTCAACAATGGAACATTGTCAAACTGCCTTTCTTGCAGCTGTGCACAGTTTTGGTTTCATTTCATAAGACCATAAGACAAATGAGCAGAATGAGGCCATCATGCCCATCGAGTCTGCTCCGCCACTCAATCATGGCTAATCCTTTTTTTCCTCCTCCTCAACCCCAGTTCCCAGCCTTCTCCCTGTAACCTTTGATGCCATTTCAAATCAAGGACCTATTAATCTCTGCCTTAAATACACCCAACGACCTGGCCTCCACAGCTGCTTGTGGCAACAAATTCTACAGATTCACAGCTCTTAGGCTAAAGGAATTTCTCCGCATCTCATGTATTAATCTTCACCACAAATTCTTTAGAAAACACATATACAAAGCTTTCATCTGCTTTTCCCAACTGTCCTCATAAACTCAGAAAAGCAGTGACAAATCAGAGAGTAAACAGATGGAGGTACAAGGAAGTCATCTATTTCTTTTCTTTCATATCCTGAGAGTAGTCCAAAGCACTTTACTACCAATAAAATTAAAATAGAATAATATACTATTATAGTCTAATATTAACACATCAATAGAGCAAATAAAGGCTGAATGTTTCCTGATCAATAACTTAACTATTGTTAAGCTGCAAAGATCATACCTTATGTGGTACTTTCTTCCCTGCAGATGATTTGCCCAATAACCTGACCTCCAGAACCGATACCCATCCATTTCCTTACGACTATCACAGAAAGGAGTGTACCCATAGGGAGCTCCCTCAAGGTCCAATTCGCGCAGCTCCTTTAAGTCAGCACGCACTATCTGTGTGGAAAAAATGGCAAGTTGATCAAGCAAAGAACCTTGCAATTCGTTGTGCATTAAATGGCAAGGAATGGTTTTCAACCATTCCAAGACCTTTTTCTGATAAAGTCAGTGATGCTGCTAAAATGTAACAAAGATATTGCAAGAAATACTGTAAAACCCATTTGCACAATTTCCTTGTTATGACTCAGAATCAATTCACCTAGCAGCATCCTTCTAGCCATATATATCATGTTGAAGTGTCAGGTACTGTATCGGAGTTCGATCTGTATCTAAATCAAAAGTTTACTGCAAACTCTCATTGCCTGAAAGCAAACTGCAAACACCCTTAATGCATCTTTAGTGTGGCGTTCAGTTCAGGAATTGCATTGGAATTGATTCAAATGGAAAGCTTTTTAAAAGATTATTAAAGTAATTCTGTAATACAAGCTATTTAACTGAGCCCTTTCACACATTCAAGAACCAGGCACAAAGGGTCAGGAATTGTTTTAGAGAGTACTACTCGATTTTGTCAGATAGTAACAGATGCATAATAACTTTATTGATTAATATCAATTTTGATATTGAAAACTGAGCTTGCTGATAGTGAAGACCAGCAATTTAGTGCCCAATACTTCAAATGTTAGACCATTTCAGACAGAGCAGCATAAGGGATACTAAATGACTTCCATACCACTAGATAAAAAAGCTCTCAACTCTGATTGTCATTCAGTAATCCATGCTGGAGACACACTGAGTGCATCAAGAGATTCTATGGTCAAAATGTCCACTAATGTTCACTGTCTGGACTTACCAACAAAGTAAAGGAATGGATGATAATAGAAGGGATTCAGTGGGATCTGAGGAATTAGAACAATGAAAAGGTTTGATAGATAAAGCAGGATGGTAATATATTCAGGTACTGTTGCTGCTTCAAACTTGATGAAGCATACAATATATATCCAAAAAAAGTACGCATGTTAGGTACAATGAGTTTTCAGCCCCGCATTAATCTTTCTATAGAATTGAGAACATTAGGAGCCCTATATCTTCACAGTCAGTTATAAGAAAACCATCTTTAATTTATCTTACCCATTCCATTGTCTTTCCTTTCTTGCAAAACACAACACACTTAAGGGCACAGATTTTGTTGCTGCAGGCATCTGTTTCATATCAATACACACTGCTATTGCTAGAATATTCACAAAACAGATATGGCAAGAGCTCCTGTGACTTAAACTGCTATATTTCTTACTTGCCATCAGCTTATTAATATTTACTATCCAGGCTTGCTTAAACATCAGATCACATCTGAAGGGTCTTCATATGATAAATATTTAACTAGCAATCAAAAATTCACATCTTAAAAATAATTACTTGATCCGCATCCACAAATAAAATCTTGTCAACAGCCAGTGGGAAAAGCACGTCCAGGAAGAGTATCTTGTAACCCCATATGATTCTTTGCTTCTCAGTCTGTTGGTGAAGCCACCTGGGCCATTTGTACTGTACTAGTTCATATTGGAAACCATACTTCTTTGCCATGTGTGGGATAAATTCCTACAAAAAAAAGAGTAGACAATAAGCAGAATATAGAAAACGCAACTGATTTAAATTCTGCATTTCACCAATTTGCCATAATCACACTGGCAATTAGCCATGGTTATATTAATTAATATGATTCACTTCTGTGAAACAACTTTTTAACTCTGTAAAAAATGTGTCTGGGTACAGTGCATCCTGTAGGACTCAACATTGAATTCTCTAACTTTGTAATTTGTTCTTTCTTTCTATTAGTATCAAGACTGGTCATTTTGCCTACAATTCCTCTCCTTTTATTCTTTCACTTGTAGATTCTGGCCTGAGGAGGCCCTTCTATACAACATCACCCAGACTGCATACCATTTATAACACCTTATTCAATTAGCTAAATTGTCCATTTAATAGCAAAATTATTTTACTCAATTATAGACCCTTCTTTTGTTCCATCTACTGCCCTCCATCACCTGCTTTCAAACTATCCTCTCCTTCATACCTCCTTCCCAGTGGTGTTGCCATGTTCTTGTACTCTTACCTCTACCTTGGTTATTCCACTATTGTGACATTAGTAATTATTGCACTGCTTCAGACTGCACTGCAATCTTTGCACCATTCTCACCACTATATTTATTATTACTGTGTTACTGTTTACTCTGTGAGCTTCAATCAAACAATGAAATACACTCTGTGTATGGCCTAGATGGATTTGGTCTCTCCTTCTCAGTTCTGATGGAGAATCTTTGACCTGAAACATTAGCCATTTCTCTTTCCATAAATGCTACTGAGCTAGTGAGCCCCCCCAGCATTTCTGTTTTTATTTTGGATTCCAGCATCTGTAGCTTTTTTGTGTTTAATTTTTTAATTCCTTCTCATGTTAAGCTGTAACATATATACTCAGTGGCCACTTTATTAGGAACAGGAGTGGAACCCAGTGTGACTTCCGCCGCTGCAGCCCATCCACTTCAAGGTTTGATGTGTCGTGCGTTCAGAGATGCTCTTCTGCACACCATTGTTGTAATGCGTGATTATTTGAGTTACTTTCATTTCCTTGTCAGCTTGAACCAGTCTGATCATTCTCCCGACCTCTCCCAAAAACAACGTGTTTTCATCCACAGAACTGCTGCTCACTGGATGCTTTTATTTTTTTGCACCATTCTCTGTAGGCTCTAAGACACTGTTGTGCATGAAATCCCAGGAGATCAGCAGTTTTTGAGATACTCAAATCACCATGTCTGACACTAATGATTATTCCACTGTCCAAGTCACTTAGATCGCATTTCTTCCCCATTCTGATGTTTGGCCTGAACAATAGCTGAATCTCTTGACCATGTCTGCATGCTTTTCTGCATTGAGTTGCTGCCATATGATTGGCTGATTAGATATTTGAGGCAGTACAATAGCATAGAGGTTGGCACAACGGTTTACAGTATCAGTGACCTAGATTCAATACCTGCTGCTATTTGTAAGGAGTTTGTACGTTCTCCCCATGATTGCATGGGTTTCCTTCAGGTGCTCTGGTTCCTTCCCACAGTCCAAGGACGTACCAGTCGATAGGTAAATTGGTCATTGTAAATTGTCCCATGATTAGATTAGTGTTAAATCAGGGGTTGCAGGTCAGCATGGCTCGAAAGGCCAGAAGGACTGATTCAATGCTGTATCTCAATAAATAAAAATAACTATACATTTGCATTAACAATCAGGTGTATAGGTTTACCCAATAAAGTGGCCACTGAATGTCGTTTAAATTAACCTTGCACTTGGGATTTAAAATAATGACCAAATAAGGTTGGCCTTAGACTGTTCAGCTTAGTTTGGGAAGAGGAACATGAATGAAAAAAATATTATTGAAGTATCAAATATAGTTATAGCATTCTTTTCAAGCATCTGTTGGTCAATCATCTTATACACAGGAGAAGGATATTGAGTTGGAGAAGAAAAATCCTTCTATTTTATATATCCAATTTAATTGTGAAACATTGTTTTTTCCAACAATATGATATTGAAATTGATTTTCTATGGGAGTGAAACACAATAATAGCCATTTCTGGATTTTTTTTGTGTCAGTTCATGAAATTCTATTTCATGAGTATGGGGTGTCCCTGCATCTCTGCCAATGTCATTCCTGGAGAAATAATACTCCTTCTGGAGAAGTGAAAATGAATCTGGACAATGTTGTTTGGCTTTCCAAAGACAATTTGTTTTTTCCAAGGCAGATTTGGATGCTACAACTTATATTTACCAAATGCAACATCAATCCTTACTCCCTTCTCTACCAAATACTAACACCCCCAATTCATAACTCATCTTTCAATCAAAGTTCCAATCTGTGTTACTTCTGTAATGAAGCTGTTGTTTCCAATTCATTTCCCTTTTTCCAGAATACTGGTCCTCAATTCCCACTCACTTTTTTCCTCTGAGCTGCCAGTTCCTGATCTATCTCTTGCAATGTCAATCCTGAAATATAGCTCCCCCACCCTACCTTCTGTACTGCCAGGTGATGATGCCCCTGCTTTCAACTTTACCTCCCTTGGTACAAAACACAGACCTGAACAATCCTTCACCTGACTATTACCTGAAACTGCCCCTTAATGGCAGTACTGAGTGATGGCACAAAATATACAATATCTGGACACATGACCAGTTCCTGACTGTTGCGCTTATCTCTGTGAAGACATTAAGAACTTTGCTAAGAGCATTAGTGGGACATGTAAAATAGACTAGTCAATTATTACATCTAATATCAGCCCAGAAAGACAAGGAATATTCTTGCAATCAGTATTTAACTAAAGCACCAAAGCAGAAGTGATGCACAGCACCTTCGTTCAAAGTTCACTTCACTTCTCCATCTCTGTCAGTGGCCAAAAGACTTGGTAAATGGCATATCATAACACCAACCCTGTTAGGTATTCCTGTTGTCCTATTCATCCTTCTCACACCCTCTTCACAATTTGAAACCAACATGTTTTCTCACCTTCTCATGAAAGGTCCTTATCCTGAAATTGTTTTTTTTCCCATACGTGCTGGATGACTTAAGAGTCGTTTAGTAACACAACATGGAAACACACCTCTTGGCACAGCTTGGCTGACCATGCCGCCAGACCCAAGCTATTCCATTTCAAAGACAACGTCAATGAAAATTTATATGTCACCATATACTCCCCTGAGGTTTGTCTGTGTTTGGCCTATATTGCTTGAAGGACTTGCTAAGTGCTTCTTATTTTATGTTTTAGCAATCAAAACAAATCCTTAAATTCAACTGCGCACAAAACATTTGGAAAGAGAAACTAATTAACTTTTATTTTATGATTCTTGGTTTAAATAGGTTTGCTAAATTTGGAGCATACTTATAATGATCAGAAGTGGCTCATTTTATTTGAAAAAATGGGTTGAAAAGGCATATAACACTACAATTCCTACACAAGCACGGAAATGGGTTATAGTATTTTCTCTCTTCTTAATCATACTGGAGTTTGATTTTTTGTTACAAACCTTGAATGTTGGTGAGAGGTAATTCTTAAGGAACCAGAACTTCACTGGTGTTTCAGTGTACTTCAGGACAGACAGCATCATTATTCTGCAGGGCAATGGAAGACAGAGAGCTGAATGTACATATCTTAGAAAGACTGCCTCCTACAAAAAAATCCAGGTAGCTTTTAAAGAACTCATTCCAACCCACCGGTGTGAAATTAGGACAACAAACTATAAATTAGACTTTAAATATGGATATATAAAGAATATAAAATATAGGGAACATAAACACAAGAGATTCTGCAGATGTTAGAAATCTGAGCAACACACAAAATGCTGAAGGAACTCTGCAAGCCGGGCAGCATCTATGGAGGTGAATAAACAGCCAATATGCCAGGACCTTTCATGAGGACTGAAAAGGAAGGGGGCAGAAACCAGAACAAAAAGTTGGGTGGGTGGGGTAGGTGGATGAATTAAGAAGCTGGGAGGAGATAGGTGGAAGAGGCAAAAGGCTGAGGAAGAAGGAATCGAATAAGGGAGGAGAGTCGACCATGGAAGAAACGAACAGAGGAGGGGAACCAGAATGGGAAATGGAACAGGAAAAAGAAGGGAAACCTGACCAACATAAATATGATACTGGTAAAAGTTTGCTGATAGATTTAGAAAGGTTATCCCCTTCCTCCTCTTCTATATTTTCACAAACTTACATTCATGTGCTATTCAAATCTCCTAATGCAGGTCTAAGTAGAATATTTTGACAAATTATTGAACCACCTCCTCAAAATCATCAATCCCAAGAAATATGAACATTATTAAAAAGACACGCAAACAATAGATGTTGCAGCTAACTGTAAAATATATTTCTCCATCAGCATAAACTTAAAATGATGACCTGAAATATGCTTATGACCCCTACAACAGTGATCTTGCTTGCACATTTTCTGTGTATTCAAACTCATTTAAAAATGCTAATGAAAATAAAGCTTAAAACATATGTTTATAAACCTCAAGATGGAATATTTGATTGGAATTCAAAACAAAAAAAATCTAAGCAGAGAGGTGTATTGGAACATTCTGTGGTAAATTAGAAGGGTACATAACTTTGTTTTATCACTTGCAAAAGATGAATTCATTATTTTGAATTGGGATAAAAGCTGACTCAACCTCAATCCCTTTTTTTGTCTGTATCTATAAAACTTTTATTTTGTATTAAGTTTTACTGACTTTCTCTTGCCGCTGGCAGAAAACATTCTGTGATCTGGTTCAGTGAGCACCAGGGTGAAACCTGATACTTTGCTGGTCACTATGGGTCAGCATCATGCATTGGAATTCCTGGCAAAACATAAGGTGGCCTAATGCTTTTAAAGTATTGTTTTTGTTAGCCAGAAAGAACTACAGTCCACAAATCAATGAATTCGAATGAATCAAGGCCTGTAGAAGCAGATGGACCAATTGTCTTTGTCCCTGTCATGTGCTTGGTTATGGAGGCTGCCATTTTGTGGAACTGTTTTATGTCCTCCATTTTGAGTTTGTTACTTGGCTTGTTCAGTGTTTTAAAGAAGACACAATAATATCTCAGGTAATCTGCTGAACTAGGGAAGAAGTTTGGCAAAGAAGAAGTTATTTGTGAGGTGTTCTTGACTGGCTATAACATGCAGGTTTGTTAGTGTTGGTCTGTGTCTGATCTGTGTGATTCAAGCTGATTGAGAACAAAGAGCCATAAATTACTGATTGTCACTTGCTGGAAAGAGGGCAATAAATGGATGCTGGCTTGGAGCAGAGCCAATAACAAGGTATGAAACGTCAGACACATGACCCCTGCAATATTTGAATTGGTAAGAAATGGGGACAAAAGCAGAAAATTCAAGTCTGCTGGCAGCACTAACTCTGTGTGAGAAAAACTATTGGGAATGTGAGGTACTGCACGGATACGCGGAGATTTGAAACCGGACTACGAGGAACATGTGGCTAACAGCAGAAACTCCTTTTTAACTGGTAATATCTTTTCTGTTCTTCAACTGTTCATGAAAGGTCAGGAAAAGTAGTTGGTGTGCACACAAGGAATTTAGTGTATGAATTCATGTACTTGTTAACTTAGACAATAAATATACTTGTCAGTAAATACAGATCTCTCTGTGCCTCTCTGATCATTATTACAAGGGATAATTATTGTAACATTTTGTAAAATGGTATATTTACCTGAACTGAAACCTAACTGATGGGGCCACAGTACTTCAACATTTAAAGCTGTCTTTCAGAGAACAGTACAGCACAGGAATCGGCCTTTTGGCCCACAATGTAGTGCCGAACTGGTTAAAAAGCAAATCAAAAACACCCAAACAATAATCCTTCCTAACTACACAACATCTAGATCCCTCTATCTTCCTTGTATCCCTGTGCCTATCCAAATATCTCTCAAAATCCTCTCATGTATTAGCCTCTACCACCATTCCAAGCATCCACCATTATCTGAGTAAAATACTTACCCCTCATATCCCCCTTCAACCTTACCCCCCCCCCCCCACCTTCAGTGCAGGCTCTTTGGTATCAGATACTCCCCATCCATTTTATCTATGCCTCTCATGATCTCAAAAACCTCGAGCAAATCTTCCCTCAGCCTCCGCCACTCTAGAGAAAACAACTCAAGTGTATCTCGCCTCTCATGATAGCACCTGCTCTCCAAACCATCCTGGAAAACCTCTTCTGCACCCTCTCCAAAGCCTCAACATCCTTCCTGCAGTGGGGCAACCGAAATGTATGCAACACACCAGATCAAAACATTCTTCTTCATGTTACTGTTTCCACAAAAATGAAAATCTGAAACATCCATGAAAATTACTCTTGAATGCAGTTCCAAACTTGAGGACAAATAAAATTATTAGGAGTCACAGTAAATCTCTGAGAAACAGTATGGCATGGAAGATAAATTTAACTGACCTTAGAAACCTCTCATACAGGTGACCCGATGCAACTGAGAAGATATTAATGACATCTTCTTTGTCTGATTTTACTTCTTCAGATTTTGGACCTCCTGTGAATCCTCTGTGAAAACAGAAGGTAGAGTCTGATCAATTTTTAACAATGTTATAGGGACGAGGTGATGATCTTGTAAAATTGATGAGAGAGTCTGGCTCTTCATCTCCCTGGATACTGGGTTGAGATTTAAGGAAAAAAAAATTCCGCCTGATGGTAACTCAATAATGACTTATTAAAAATATTTGGACTTGTGGCAACATTGTCAATCTAAGTTCTATACACAGGAAGGCAAAGGTATACTAAGTGAGTTAAATAGTTTATGCTTATAGCAGAGAGAACTACCGTCATGGTATAATCTTAAATCTGGAGTAAAATAATCCCTGTCAAACTAGCCTCGAACTGTGGTCTCCATTTAGGCCATGGCTCAGACTTCGTTGTTTTTTAGATGTGTAGGGATGATTTAGGGACAGGGAGTGTAGTTATGGGCTGGATTAGGGCTTATGGATAGGGACTTGGGAGTTAGCGGTCAGGTCAGAGTCTGGGCCTCTGCTCCGCACTCCCTGTTTGAAGGCCAGAGAGGAGGTCTCCCCTCCAGGTCAGTAAGAATTGAAGATCTGTGTGGACAGGAGTATTGTGATTAGTTTTGGGCCCTTACCTAAAAAAGGATGTGCTGGCATTGGAGGAAGTTCACAGGAATAATCCTGGGAATGAAAGGGTTAATGTATGAGGGAGCGTTTGATGGTTCTAGGGCTGTACTCATTGGAGTTTAGAAGAATGGGGGGTGGGATATCTCATTTAAACCAATTGAATATTGATAGGCTCAGATAGAGTGGACATAGGGAGAATGTTTCTTATAGCAGGTGAGTCTAGGACCAGAGGGCACAACCTCAGAAGAGGACATCCCTTTGGAACAGAGGTGAGAAGGAATTTCTTTAGTCAGAGTGTGCAGAAACTGTGGAATTAATTGCCACAGATGACTGTGGAGGCCAAGTCTTGGGTATATTTAAAGTGGAGGTTCATTGGTTTTCAATAGTAAGGGTGTTAAAGGTAGAAGGAAGAAGGATGGGGTTGAGAAGGTCAATAAACCAGCCATGATGGAATGGTGGAGCAGATTTGTTGGCTGAAATAGCCCAATTCTACTCCTATGTAAGATGGAGCTGGTGACTCCCGAGGTACGTGAATCTGTGTTTCCAGGTTCAAAGCCTGGAGTTTGGGGTTCTGTTATCAGCGAGTCCTCAAGTTGATACTACAGATTAAAGCCTGGCAGTCTGTATGTCAAGGCCTGATGGCCGGAGTCCTTGGACTGTAAGACTAATGGGGAAGTCGGAAGTTCATGCCTGATAGCCCACGAGTCCAATAGAGGCTGGAGGCGCAGCCTGTCCTGGCGTTGGAGGAATGTCTGTTGCTGAACATTGTGGGCATACTATGTTGGCACTGGAATGTGTGGCAACACTTGTGGATTGCCTCCAGCACATCCTTAGGTTGAGTTGGCTACTAATGCAAATAACACACTTCACTGCATGTTTCATTGTACATACGATAAATAAATGAATCTGAATTTGAGGCCACAGAGACAAGCAGTATAACTTTCCTGAAACTGGAACCAAGTTAAAAGGACCTATAAATTCCATTTAATATTATTACCTACTGTTACAAAAATGCTCTTTACCTTATGGTAACCTGAGTCTTGTGCATTACCTTCGCTACAGTGCAGTGGCAATACAAATTTGCAGATTGTGATAAATTAATTTCAAATTTGCCAACAGCAATGTGCTCTATAAAAATTATTTTATAAAGAACAGTGTAACAGCTCTCGTGTGCTCTATGTATCTATATATATAGAAGATAAAAAGAAATAGAACCAGCTTGTGTACAAAACAGAGGGTATGGGATGACAAATGCTGACAAAAATTTTTTGATTTAGATTTTACTTATTAACAACTGGTTTGTCTAAAATTATTAATATAATAATAAACACCCTGTATTTCCAGTAATGTCCAAAGATGTTCCTACCTCTTAATGGATTCCCAGAAGCCTTCATTTTCCACATTTCCATCACTGAGGAGTTCTTCATTCATTTTGTCAGGTTTCTTTTGGACCTACAGAAGCACAGCAAAACAATTAATTCTGCGGTCCCTATTTTACCACATTTTGAAGAAATGCAGTTTCTGTGCATTAAACACCTAATGACTTAATGAAGTGAAGAAAGAAGCTGACTGCTGACAAATAGCAGGCAGTTGGAACTTAATATTGCAAAATGCGAAATAATTTTGGGCTCTGGATGAAGAATCAAGATTATCATCATGTCTTAATTCTAAAGTCACTTTTCAGACTATCTGAAACAACATTTCTGCACTCAAGCCCGCAGTACACTGCAGTTATAAGTGCATTGTTCTTTAAGTCCACGCTTGTCTAAAAAGGATCTTCCACAGCTAAACAACAGGAACAAAGTGGTAGAAAAGCTGGTGAATATATCGGTTTAATTAGGCATCTTTTGACATGGATTAGACAGAAACTGGCATGAAAGAAACTTTAGGGTGGCTTTTATGTCATTTTGGTGTAAACATCCCTATGAAGATATAAAAAATAACTCATTGCACTGATAAACAATGAGTTTAACTTAGTGCAACACACACCCAAAATGCTGGAGGAATTCAGCAGATCGGGCAGTGTCTTTGGAGGTAAACAAACAGTCAATGCTTCAGGCTGAGTCACTTCAGCAAGATAGGAGAGGAAATTCAAGTTCAAGTTGAATTTGTTGTCATTCAACAGTACACATGTATACCAACAAACGAAACAATGTTTCTCTGGACCAAGGAGCACAACACAGCACATATAACTCACACTCAAAACACATAAAGTCATATTATTACAAGTAAGTTAACGAATAATAAGTTGCATTCACAAAACAAGTTAAAAGTAAACCAATACTAATGCCGCTTCATGTGTGATGAGGCCTGGCTGGCAGCAGGGAGTTCAGTAGTCTCACGGCCTGGGGAAGAAGCTGTTTCCCATCCTAACAGTTCTTGGCCTAATACTACAGTACCTCCCGCCTGATGGTAGGGAGTCACAGATTCCTGGACGATGAGAACGGTACCTCCTGCCTGATGGTAGGGAGTCACAGATTTCTGGACGATGGGAACGGTACCTCCTGCCCGATGGCAGGGAGGCACAGATTCCTAGCCGATGGGAAGGCTCATTGCCAATGCTAGGGGACCAACGTACGCAGTGCTCCTGAGAAATATCTCTGATGGGTGTAAGAGAGACACAAGTGACCATCTCAGCAGTCTCGCAATGCTTTGTAGGGACTTGTGGTCAGATGCTTTGCAATTCTTGTACCAGTGATGCAATTGGTCAGGATATTCTTGATTGTGCTCCCGTAAATATTGCTTAGAATGGGATGGGGGTGGGGGGAGTTGGAGGGAGCCTCATTCAACTCAATCCCCTCAGGAAGTGGAGATGCTGCTGTGCTTTCTTGACCATGGAAGTGGTGTTGAGGGACCAAGTGAAATTGTCTGTTGTGTGTATTCCCAGAAACGTGGTGCTCCTAACTCTCTCTGTGTGAAGGAGTTGTGTGTATGCAGCGAGGAGTGGTCAGCCTGCAGCTTCCTAAAGTCCACAATCAATATTTCAGTCTAGCCCATGTTGAAACTTACGATGTTCTTGCATAACTCTAGGAGCTGCTCTACCTCGTACGCCATCCTGTTGTCTTTGCCGATGAGGCCAACCACTCTTGTGCTATCAGCAAACTTCACAATTCCATTGAACTGGATCTAGCAATGCAGTCAAAAGTCAGCTGTATGAACAGCCGTGGCTGAACCTGGAGAGTGTTGGTGCTCAGTGTGATGGAGTAAGAGAAGTTTTTGCCAACACGGACTGTCAGTGGTCTTTCTGTCAAGAAGTCTAGGATCCAGTTACAAAGAGAGGTGGTGAGACCCAACAGTTTACCCACCAGATTCTGAGGAATGATCATATGGAACACTGAGCTTCAGTCAATAAACAGCATCCTGGCATATGAGATGCCATTTTCCAGGTGGAACAGGACAGAATGGAGTGTAGAGGCTATGGCATCATCAGCGAACCGATTTAAGTGATAAGCCAACTGTAAAGGGTTCAATATAGCAAGAAGATGTGACTTAATGTGATCCATAACCAGTTGTTCAAATCACTTCATTAGTGCTGAGATCAGTACCACTAGGATGGTAATCATTAAGGGAGATCACTGTCGCCTTCTTGGGCACTGGGATGACGGTGGCTGCCTTGAAGCCTGAGGGGACAGTGGACTGTTCCAGAGAGGTTTTGAAGATGTCTGTTAGAACCTCAGTTAACTGGGCTGCACACTCCCTCAGCACCTGACCAGGTATGTTATCAGGAACTGTAGCTTTATGTGGGCTGACTTTGGCTTGCGTCTTCCTCGCTGGCATATCGTTCCGTGCATCAAACCAAGTGTAAAAGACAGCCAGCGATTAATGCCCTGCCACATGCACCTCGTGTTCTCGGGTGACACGGAAATAGGCTGTATACTCTTTGTGAATAATCCCATTTTGTCTTCCAGATGGTGCAGGAAAGCTGTCTTATCCCCTGGTCTGAAGGCAGAATCCCACTTTCACAGCCAGGCCTGGACCTCTGCTGTCAGCCATGGCTTCTGGTTTGCCCTCAGATAGACAGTTTAATAACACATAGTTTAATGGTGCATCCTCAATGAACTTGTCCAGTCACAGATCCCACACAATCATTGATGTTAATGTGATGGTCAGAGGCAGACAACTCCCTGAAGAGCAGGATTCCCAGGAGGAGAGGAACGGGATCGGTGTTCAGCTCACTGCTGTGTGAGATTTACTCATCTCTGTGTGGAACTGAGGCTGCAGCCTGCAACTCACAGGCTCCTGGATCAGCTGCAACGACAAAATGGCTTCGTGGCGGTCTACTCACTTTAGCTTTGAATGTTATTTCTTTACTTCTCAATTTTTGTACAAATTTGTTCTTTTTTTCACATATTTTGACTTTTGTTTGGGTCTTTTTTTAATGGGTTCTAATTGGATTTCTTTGTTTTTGTTGCTGCATGTAAGAAGACAAATTTCAAGTTTGCATATAGTATACATTTTGATAATAAATGTAATCTGAATTTTGAACATACTCCAGTCCGTGTTTTCAATACAGATCCGCAATGCTGAAGTTGCTTCCTTCTGGCAAGGTCTTCGTCTCCCTTTGAACTGGTTTAACTCATTTAATCAGTGGTTGGCATGCAGAAATTAACGTAACAGGTCAGTGGTCAGAGATTCTGAGGTCAGGAGCAGTTTTGTATGCACTTCGGATGTTGGTACAAACCAGGTCCAATGTGTTCTCTCCTCTGGTAGCAAAGTCAACATGCTGATGGAATTTAGTCAGGACAATTCTTAAGTTAACATGGGAATGAACTGTCAGTACTGAAGCATTCACACACCAGTTTTTATTAACGTACATACATACACCTCCACTGCAGGTCTTGTCAAAGACCACGGGAATTCTGTTGGCCTGAAAAGAGATGAAACCCTTTAGCTGGCTGGCCATTTCAGGGGTGGTACCCTGGAGTCATGTTTCTGTCAGTATGAGCACACATCTGTTCATCATCTCATGCTGATTAGTCTTAGACAGAAGGTATCTGGTTTATTTTCTAGCAATCGAATTATTTGCAAGCATAACGGGCGGGCGAGCTGGACTAAAGGGTTTCGCCTTTCGTATCATGCTTTCCAGGCTTCTGTTTCTTTATGCGTGGCTTCTGAATGCATCCCCCTGGGTGACTGCTGCAGGCAACAACATGGTGCACAGTAGAGCTCATCTGCTTTCAAACAACTCACTAGTGAGGTAGACTCGCAGTACTTGGCGTTCTTAGTATCCAGCAGTGTCTTGCAATCATAAGAAAGATGTAAAGGATGAACAATCACACCATTAGTTAGAGCCTGAGTGGCCGCTGTGACTGGATGCGCCACCCATCTTGTTATTAAACCGGAACAAAAGGTGGGAGGAATACAAGCTGGCAGGTGAAAGGCAAGAACTGTATAACTTGGTCCTTGGTTCATAAATTATACTCAATTTTTCATTTTCTTCTAATGAATTTTTACCATATAAATGTATAATAATTTGTTAAATCCCCATTGGCAATGACAACAAATTCAACAACTTCTTCATGGAGAAATGGCAACTCGTGTATCTAAATCAAAATCATCTTTGAAAAATACTTGCTACTGGACTTTCCCATGAAGAAGTTGGTTCATCAGCTTCATTGGATGTACTCTGGGATCAGGGATTCCCTAATGACAAATCAATACTCCTACTCATCAATGGAATTGTCCTATTCAGAAGTCAATCGTTTCCATTACATCAGCTATTTCTTTTCCAGCTCCAGTGAATTATATTCTTCTTTTGCTACACTGCTAGTAGCTATAAGGTCTTCACAAATGCAGATTTATATACATAACCCATACAATAAATTACCTTCCCATATGCTATAAACAGCTCCTCAATTAACATAATTTTGAATAGACTTATTGACTTTTAAATGCTCCCATTGTTCAACTCAATGAAAGGGCTTACTTAATGAATTCCACTGGAACAAAAGTAGATCTGAATATTAAATAGTCCTTTACAGGGAGAAACAGACCTGCTGTGTTAATCACCTATTCCAACCTGGTTTATTTATTCTTAATCTACATAATATACAAGATACAGGCTTGAAAAAAGAACACTATACACAGAGTATCCCTGAGGAGTAAAGCAACACTTTGAGAACTAACTTTACAGTGTTTGGTCTTCAATAATCCCCCTTTTCAGCTTTTTAATCCATACTTACATACTTGTAACAAGCATACCTTCACTTTAATAATTTTGCTTTTGAAGCTGTCAAGAACAACAGTTACTTCATCACTACCAGGAGGCGAGTCTGCTCCATCATGGCTGAATAATGAAATAAAAACACAAACTTCAGAGAAGGGAAAAAAGTCACATTTTTAAAATCAGAAGCTGCAATTAAACAAAATGTTGAAATTTGGAAATTATTGCTTTGAGAAATAATTATTGATTTGCTTAAGAGCATTAAACACCAACATGTCATTTCACAGACACTGCTTCTGACTAGAACTACTGCACTATTTCCACATTGGCTCACTAGAAGTAGGCCAGTACTTTAAAAAGATCTCTCCAGGGAGAAAGGAGAGGGGAAAAGAGGGATCTCTGGGTGATTATGAGACCACACAGGTCTCCAACTACAACAAGGGCTCAGGGATACCATACCTGTAAATTTTATAAATATCTTCTGATCTTCCCTTCCTTAATCTGAGTGACCAAGCACCAGGGTTGGCTTTTAACTGGAAATAGCCCTGTTTAAAAAAGCAACATGGATATTTAGCTTCAATGTAGTCACCTTAATTATAGTTCACATTGGGGTTTTTTTTCAGTTAAAAAGCAAATTCAATATTTACTCATTTCCATTTAACTAAAACAGTATTTTTAAAATTCTAAGCGATTCTGTATTGTTTAATTGAAACAAATTATACTCCATCAAACCAAATGAACAGGGAACCTTGAGAGAGTAGGGGATTAAGAAAATATTATTTATGTGCAAATGATATACAGTCAAGAGTTTTTGAATGGCACAAGAACTCAACATGAGAATGCACTATTTTTAATGGTAGCTCCACCTTAGGACTGAATTACAAAATGGGTGGACACTTGCTGAAAGCTGTGGGATAAAGCAGGAACTACAGCCGCACAAGGGTTAAACCTGCTGTGGAGAAATTGATAGCGTGCTAGTTCAGGTGAATGGAGAATAGATGAAGTAGAAGCAGAGCTGAGAAGCCTTAAGGTCTAAAGTAACAGGATTACAAACATGTTTCCCGAAAGCTTAATATGACTTCCGTTGTCATAGTTTATAAGATCAAATGACATAAAAGCTTCTCACCTTGAGCATATTTTGTTTGGAATTACGGCCTCTGGATTCCAGAAATTATTTCATGAGTAGCTAATTGTGATTTTTAATTGGGATGAGATTTGCATATTGAGAATATTGAACACAAGGGATAGATTAAAGATTAGCTTTGTCACATGTACATTGAAATATCGAAACATACAGTGAAACATGTTGTTTGCGTCCACTCAAATCGAGGACTGTGCTGGGGGAAATCCCACAAGTGTCAGCAAACTTCTGAGCATGCCCACAACTTACTAACCCTTACTGTACATGCTTAGAAAGCGGGAGGAAGTCCACGTGGACATTGGGAGAACAAAAAAGAGCATATAACATTCAACTCAACTTGAAAAAGGAGGACATTTAATGAAAAATGATTTAAACAATGGACATTCACAGCATTCACACCATGGACAGAATACATATTAAAATCTTTGAATAAAATTTATATTAATGTTTGCAAAGCACGCTGACTACCTACCAAGTTTGCCATTACAATTGTGTCTACGATTACAGGGTTTGCATTTGTACCCAGCGTGAACTGGAGACCTCTGGGTGGTTGTCCAGTTGAAACATCATAACAATGTCCTTCCAGCAAAAGATACTCCAGTTCATACTCTGCTGCTATGCCACCATCAACCTGAAAATGAGAGTCAAAATGAGAGATTCGTATGGTTTGTACTTCTTCGGGAAATCAACTGCACAATGCTGGCTTTTTCCTAGTGTTATGCACACAAAAAGTAGTTTAGCTTTAAGGGAAAATATGACGACTGTTTTTCTAAACTCTTGCATCACTTGTAAAATTCAGACTGCATACAGTTGCAAGCGAAGGTTTGTGAACTCTTTGCAATTACCTGTGTTTCTGCATTAATTACTTATAAAGTGTGGTCTGATCTTCAGCCACATCACAATAATAAACAAACACAATCTGCCTAAAATAACAACACACAAACAATTGTACTTCTTCTTGTCAATACTGAGTACATCATTTAAGCAATCACAGACTAGGTTCAAAAAAGTATGTGAACCTCTGGGGTAATGCCTTCTACAAAAGTTATTTAGAGTCAGATGTTCCAATCGATGAGATGAGATTGGAGGTGTGGGTTGTAGAGGTGTACTACCCTATAAAATAGACAAAGTCAGGTTACTGATAGAGCCTGCTCTTCTCAAAAAAGATTCATTTATGTACATCATGCCTCGATCAAAACAACTTTCAGAGAACCTTAGAAGAAGAATTATAAAGATGCACGAAGCTGCAAAAGGCTACAAAAACAATTCTAAAGACCTGAGTGAGAATGCAGCTTTCTTAAACAGCGTGTTACTGAACCTACAAGGGAACATACTATCTTGGATCCGGTCTTGTGCAATGAGGCAGGTAAAATTAGGAATCCTGTAGTTAGGGATCCCGTTGGAAAGAGTGATCACAGTATGATTGAGTTTCTCATACAAATGGAGGGTGCAATAGTTGATCTAAAACTAGTGTATTATGCCCAAACAGGGGAGACTACAACAGGATAAGGGAGGAGTTGGATACAGTGGAATGGGAACACAGGCTATTTGGTGGGACGGTTGAAGAACGGTGGAAGACTTTCAAAGAGATTTTTCACAATGCTTAACAAAAGTATATTCCAGTTAAAAGCAAGTTCAGTAAGGATGGAGAGAGCTTTCCATGGACAACTAAGGAAATAAAGGAAGGCATCAAACTGTAAGCTCATGTGTACAAAGTCGCCAAGACTAGTGGGAACCTGGAAGATTGGGAAACGTTTAGAAAGCAACAAAGAACCACTAAGACAGCAATAAAGAAAGGGAAGCTAGATTATATGAAAATAAACTAACACAAAATATAAAAATGGATATTAGAAGTTTTTATAGTTTTATAAAGTGGAAAAGGGTGGCCAAAGTGAACGTTGGTACCTTGGAGTAACGGGAATTGATATTGGGTAATGAGGATATGGCCGAGACTTTGAATGACTATTTTGTTTTGGTCTCCACGGTGGTGGACATGTCTAACATGCCAAAGAGCAATGTTATGGATGTGATGGGAGGTGAGGACTTTGATACAATAGCCATCACTAAAGAGGTAGTGTTGTGCAAACTTGTGGGCCTAAAGATAGACAAGTTCCCCGGTCCTGATGGAATGCATTTCAGGGTGCTGAAAGAAATGGCAGATGTTATAGTTGAGGATTTGGTGTTAATTTACCAAAATTTTCTGGACTCTGACAGGTCCGAACAGATTAGAAGGCAGTGAATGTCAAACTACTGTTCAAAAAGGATGTAGGCCAGTTATTTTAACATCTATAGTTGGGAAAATGTTTGCAGCTATCATTAAAGAAGAAATAGCGAGGCATCTGGAAAGAAATGGATCCATCAGGCAGACACAGCATGAATTCAGTAATGGCAGGTTCTGTTTTGACAAACTTACTGGAGTTCTTTGAGGATATAACAAGTGTAGTATATAGAGGGGAACAGATGGATGTTATTTACTTGGATTTCCAGAAGGTGTTCAATAAGGTGCCACATAAAAGAATTATCCATAAGATAAGGATGCATAGAGTAGGGGATAATGTATTAGCATGGATGAAGAATTGGTTAACTAATAGAAAGCATAGAGTTGGGCTACACGTGTGTTTCACTGGTTGGCAATCAGCGGTGAGCAGTGTGCTGCAGGAGTTGGTGCTGGGCCCGCAAATGTCAACGATATACATTAACAATCTGGAAGAGGGGACCAAGTGTAATGCACCTAAGTTTGCTGATCACACTAAATTGAGTGGAAAAGCAAATTGTGCATGGGATATGGAGAGACTGCAGAGAGAGATAAATAAGTTAAGTGAGTGGGCAAGGAGTCTGGCAGATGGAGTCCAACGTTGGTAAATGCGAGGTCATCCACTTTGGAAGGGAAAATGGAATATCAGATTATTATTTAAATGGTACAAGACTGAAGCATGTTGCTGTTCAGAGGACTTGGCAATGTTTGTGCATGAATCGCAAAAGGTTGGTTTGCAGATGCAGCAGGCTATCAAGAAGGCAAATAGAATGTTGGTCTTCACTGCTAGAGGGATTGAATTTAAGAGCAGGGAGATTATGCTGCAACTGGACAGGGTACTGGTGAGGCCACGCCTGGAGTATTGTGTGCAATTCTGGTCTCCTTAGTTGAGGAAGGATATAATGGCTTTGGAAGCAATGCAGAGGAGGTTCACCAGGTTCTTTCCAGGGATGAGGGGGTTAGACTATGAGGAGAGATTAAGTCACCTGGGACTGTACTCACTGGAATTAAGAAGGATGAGAGATCACATATAAGCATATCAAATTAAGAAAGGGATAGATAAGATAGAGGCAGGAAAGTTGTTTCCACTGGTAGATGAGACTAGAACTAGGGGATATAGCCTCAAGATTTGGGGGATTAAATTTAGGATGGAGATGAAGTAGAACTGCTTTTCCCAAAGAGTGGTGAATCTGTGGAATTCTCTGCCCAATGAAGCAGTGGAGGCTACATCAGTAAATATATTTATGACAAGGTTGGATAGATTTTTGCATAGGAGGGGAATTAAGCACTATGGGGAAAAGGCAGGTAGATGGAGATGAGTCCATGATCTTATTGAATGGCAGAGCAGGCTCAACAGGCCAGATGGCCTACTCCTGTCCTATGTCTCATTTTCTTATGTTCATCAATCCACAGTAAGAGAAATTGTCTACAAATGGAGGAAAGTCAGTACTGTTGCTACTTTCTTTAGGAGTGGGCATCCTGCAAAGGTCACAAGAAGAGCACAATAAGCAATGCTGAAGGAGGTGAAAAAAAAACCAAGGGTAATTGAAAAAGACCTGCAGAACTCTTTAGAACTTGCTAAAATCTCTGTGTGTCCACTATAAGAAAAACACTGAACAAGAATGGTGTTCATGGAAGGACACCACAGAAGAAACCACTGCTTTCTAAAAAAATATTGCTGCACATCTCCAGTTTGCAAAAGACTGCCTGGATGCTCCACAAAGCTTCTGGGACAATATTCTGTGGACAGATGAGACATAAGTTGAACTTTTTGGCAGAAATGCACACTGCTTTGTTTGGAGGAAAACGGGCACTGCACACCAACACCAAAATCTCATCCCAACTGTGAAAGCAGTATTGTGGTTTGGGGCTGCTTTGCACCCTCCGGGCCCGGACAGCAAGACAATGATCTGAAACTCAACAGCAATTCAACAAGAGAATGGTTTAAAAGAAGAAAATTTGTGTTTTGGAATGGCCAAGTCAGAGTCCAGACCTTAACCCAATCGAGCTGCTATGGCACGTTGTGAAGAGGGCTGTTCTTGCAAGGAATTCCAGAAATATTGATGAACTGAAACAGTTCTGTACAAAGGTATGGGTCAAAATTCCTCCTCACCATTGTGCAAGTTTGATCAGCAGCTACAGGAAACGTTTGGTGGTTATTGCTGCTAAGGGAGGTTCTACCAGTTATTAAATACAAGGGTTCACATACTTTTGCCTGGTTTGTGAATGATTAAACATTGTGTTCAATAAAGACATAAGAAGTACAACTGTTTGTGTGTTATTACTTTAGGCAGCTTGCATTTGTCTTAGATGAAGGTCAGACAACATTTTATGAGTAATTAATGTAGAAAACCAGGTAAATGCAAAGGGTTCAAAAACTTTTTTCTTGCAACTGAAAACCCTGGTACAATTTGATTTTGCCACCCCAAAAGAATTACAGCATTAGGGACAAATTGGAAGATATCATTCCTAATTCAGTACTCCTTTAGGAAGTACTCCAGGGAGTTTCACCACACTTCCCAGTTGTTGGGCAGTGCCAGGACAACACACACCATTTCTTGCAACATTGAGGCTAAGTACATAACACAACAAATTAAATACCTTTCGCCACAAAAAAAAACAACTAGCTCAAATAATCCCAGATATATACTTGGGCCCTGAGCTCCAAACACCTTCCACTGCAACCTGCAAACTGCCAGACTCAAGGTACCTTTTCCCTGCTTCTGAAGCCATATCCCTCTGCTCAATCTCGGGCTTAATAAAACCTGCTACCCTTGAAACTCCCAGCTGATCCTCATGTACTGCTCAACAACAATACGTCCATCCTTTCTCCTAACTTTCTCATTCCACACAACCTGCTGATCCCTGCATCCCACTGCTAGCCCTCTCTTTTTCTACCAGATGTAATCCAAGGCAATTCTGTTCCCCACCTCCACCTCCTAACCAAACTCTCAGATACACCTTGGGGAAAAAGAACAAAGCAAGACAATGAAAATGTCCAATGCTGTATCCATGGGTCCTAGTCACAGTTGAAGCTTGATGGAGTGGACTACAACCAAAACAATCATTGGTCCCAGTCTCCACACCATTGCAGCACACCCCATTGACTGCAGTAGAGTTCCTGTGCAACTTCCTGGCGACTGGAAAAGCTAGTTCAACTATGGATAGTGCAGAGGAAAAGACATCCCTCACATCTGTGCCACTTCTAATGAAGAAGCATCCAATTAGCTCTATTTTTCTCTTTCTCCACAACCTGTATTCTGTTTTTTCCTTTGGAGTATACATCTAATTTCCTTTTGGAAGTCACGGTTGAATTCACTTCCACCTTTTCAAGTAGTGTTTTCCAGATGATAGCAATCTAGTGTGCAATTAATTCTCATCCCAGCCTTTGTTATTTTGTTGACTACCCGAGATTCATGCCTTCTGGTTATAAACTCACTCATCAATGAAAACAGTTTCTCTTTAGTTTCTCAACCAGAACTCTCCAATTTCAGCATTTCTGTAAGTTTATCCCTTCACAGCCTCTGCTCCAAAGCAGACTATGCTCATTTCTTTCATCCTGCAACATGACTAAAGTCTCTCAATCATCAAATAAATCTATTAAGTACCATCTCCTAGAATCGGCATCATGTAAGATATTGAACCCCAAATTGAATGCAGAGTTCCTACCAGTAATCATGATCAATAAAACACTTGAAAACTTCTACAAAAGTACAGTGGAGAGCAACTGCACAGGATTGAAAGAAACTATGGAAAGTTGTAAAATTAGTCAGCTCCATCATGGGCACTAACCTCCATAGTATCCAAGACATTTTCAAGGAGTGGTACCTCAAGAAAGGCAGCGTCATTTATTAAGGACCCTCATCACTCAGGACATGCTCCCTTCTTCACTGTTACTATCAGGAAGGAGGTACAGAACCCTGAAGGCACACAATCAGCGATTCAGGATCAGCTTCTTCCCCTCTGCCATCCAATTCCTAAATGGATATTGAACCCATGAACACTGCCTGACTGTTATAATTATTTCTACAAACCCCATTTCCAGAAAAGTTGGGATATTTTCCAAAATACAATAAAAGCAAATATCTGTGATACGTTAATTCACATGAACCTTTATTTAACTGACAAAAGTACAAAGAAAAGATTTTCAATAGTTTTACTGAACAACTTAATTGTATTTTGTAAAGATACACAAATTTAGAATTTGATGGCTGCAACACACTCAACAAAAGTTCGGACAGAGTTAAAATAAGATTGAAAAGTGCACAGAATATTCAAGTAACACCGGTTTGGAAGAATCCACATTAAGCAGGCTAAGTGATAGTAGGTGAGGGGAGGTCAGCAGGAGACGCTCATGGAGTGAGCACTGTTTCAGATTCGCTCCATAACCTTTACTTTTTTTAACCTATGATCACCCTTATTTAACTTACTTTTACCTATACCAAAAGATTCTTGCTACTTTTTTGGACTTATCTTTAAGAGTTTATTGTGAATTTTGAAGGAATGAATACAGAAATGGCTCTGAGATCTAAAGGGCGAGACCCTGGGAAAGATTCTAATGGGAACGGGAAGAAGAAAAAGACTGATCCTAAGCGCATTGAATTGACTTATGAAATGTTATTGGAGGTTTTAAATCAAAAATTTGAAGAACAATGACAAATTTTCAAACAAGATATAAAGGCTTTTCAGGATTATATGGATAAGTGATTCAGTAGTTAACCAGCAGCAAGCTCTAATCACAACTTTGCAAGAGGACGCTCGAAAGCGAGACTTGATCATTGAAAAACTGGAGCAGAAATTATCTTCGACGATTAAACAGGTGGAAACACTTAAAGCGAAGAGTGTTGACTTTGAAAATCGGTCCAGAAGACAGAACTTACGCATACTTGGTCTCCCGGAAGGTATTGAACAATGGGACCCCTCGAAGTATTTTGCTCAACTTTTAAAGGATGCGTTCCCTTCTGTATTCCCAGACAGTCCTCCGTTACTTGATCGCGCTCACAGAATTATGTGTCGATCACCGAGTGCTTCAGCTAAACCACCGGTTGTAATTGTCCGATTTCATTATGTGCATGTTAAAGAGCAACTTATTCGTGTGGCTCGGCATGTAGGGATGGACAAATTCCAAGAATTTGCTTTTCGATTAGTGGAAGATTTTAGTCCAGAAGTAATGAAGGCAAGGCTTCTATTTAAACCTCTGATGTCCGAATGTTATGAGAAAAATTTAAAACCTGCGCTCTTATACCCTGCGAAGCTCAGAATCTCGCCTCCCAATGCATCACGGCGTACTTTCTTTTCTACATCTGAAGCGAGAAACTTTCTGAATGAGAACTTCCCTACTGCTGCGGATTCTCGTCTTCAATAATGAGTGATTCTGATCGTTGTAAGATGGTTTTTGTTTCCAAATCCAGATTTTGTTTCTGGCTATTGATGTAGGTTTACTCTATATTTTATACTCTAGCTAAAGTTTTTTTTTGATGTACTAATCTTTTTATTTTACTTACTGTACTTTATTTTTGGTCATTATTATTAATCCTTCGAAGGTGAATTTTTTTTTACTAAAATGGCGGTTTCTTCTCTAAAATATTTTTGTTTTTTTTTATTTCGCCTTTTTTTTCCTCTCATCTTCTTCCTATAATGCTTTTCTTATCACAGTTTAAATTTTTTTTGGTTTGTTTAGGTTTTAACCCAATTTATAAGTTACTAGTGATTATATTCTTTTTGGGTTTTTTTACTAGCAATTATATTAAGAAGTTTGGTTTCAGTATAGTGATTATTATTTCTTTAGAGTTTGGGTGGATCTTTTTTTATCCTTTATATACGGAGTTGCCTTTTGCTGATATGGGGGTAGATTTAGTTTCATTCCTCTTTTTTCCCAGCCTTCTCCTGGCTGGGGTGGCTTTTTCTCCTCTTGGGTGGGGGGTGGGGGGTCTATTTCTAAATCTTAAGCTCTTTACACCAGTTGTTTTTAGCTTTTTCATTTGGGCTGATTTTAAGCTACTAAAATGTCCGTGTTGTCGTCATTTCTGGGTCCGCCCCTTATTTTTGTTCCTCTTCCGGGTGCATGAGTTCATAATTTGGTTAACCCTTTATACACCAAAGGGCTGATTTCAGAAATATGGCTCAGACCATTAATTTTGTCTCTTGGAATACGAATGGCTTAAACCATCCGATTAAACGGAAAAAGATTTTCAAAGTATTCCAAGGACTGAATGCACATATTATTTTTGCACAAGAAACTCATGTGAGGAAAGAGGACAAGTATCGCTTTTTTTGGTTTTGGAGGGGTCAACAGTACTATTCGAATTCGAATGCCAAAGTAAGGGGAGTTTCAATTTTTATTGACTCCTCTATTGCATTTGTCCAACACAATATTTTTTCGGATCCGAATGGTAGATTTTGTTAATTACTGGCTTACTTTTTAACAAAAAGGTTGCTATGGTTAATGTTTATGCTCCAAATGTGGATTATCCCGATTTTTTTAAGTCCTTATTTACTTCTCTACCTAATCTAAATGAATATAAGTTAATAATGAGTGGTGACTTTAATTGTTGTTTAAATCCTTTGTTGGACAGATCTATATCTACTCAGACTTTACCTAATAAGTCGGCCACTTATATTAACTCTTCTTTGACTGATAATGGAATTTTTGATATTTGGAGATTTCAGCATTCTAAGGACAAAGAGTTTTCATTTTTCTCACATGTTTATCATTCCTACTCGAGAATTGATTATTTTTTTATTGACTCTTGTTTTATTCCATAGGTAATTGGTTGTAATTATGATATTATAGCCATTTCTGACCATGCTCCGTTAAAACTTTATATTAAATTTACGGATACAGCTTCTAATGCCAGACAATGGCGATTTGATTCTACCTTACTGCAAGATCTGGATTTTATTAAATTTATGAAGGAAAAGATTGATTTCTTCTTTTCAACTAATTCAATGGATGATATTTCTCGCGGAACACTTTGGGACACTTTTAGAGCATATATACGTGGACAGATTATCTCTTACTCTGTTGGTCTGAGAAAACGCATTAAGAAGGAAACTCTTTTATTGGTTGATAAAGTTAAAGAGATTGACAAGAAATATTCGACTATTCCGAGTGAGGAGCTTTACAAACAAAGGGTTGAACTTCAAATGGAACATAGTTTATTACTTACATCTTCGATTGAAAATCAATTAATGAAAACCAGATCTGATTTTTATATACATAGTGATAAATCGGGTAAACTGTTAGCGAGTCAATTGAAGAATGCTTCGGTTAAACGTCAAATTACTGAGATTCGTCAGCAGAATGGGGATCTGACAGTTAACCATAATGAGATAAACAAATCTTTTCAAGATTTTTATACCTCCCTGTATCATTCTGAATTCCCTCATGATTATAATATCATGTATGATTTTCTTGGGAAATTGAATTTTCCAATATTATCATCAGATGATCTTTCAATATTAGAAACTCCTATTACAGATGCAGAAATTAAAGGGGTTATTTCCTCTATGAATTCTGGGAAAGCACCGGGTCCAGATGGGTATACTGTAGAATTTTTAAAATGTTTTTCCGCCACTCTTTCTCCTTGGTTATGCAGGGTTTTTGAAGAAGCAATTAGATAATTCCACAATCTTTTTATAGAGCTTCCATTTCTTTAATATTGAAGAAAGACAAAGACCCTACTGACTGTGCATCCTATAGACCAATATCCTTATTGAATGTAGATTCCAAGATCTTTTCCAAGTTACTGGCATCCAGGCTGGAGAAGGGATTACCTCAAATTATCTCGGAAGATCAAACTGGTTTTATTAAAAATCGCTATTCTTTTCTCAATGTTAGGAGATTATTGAATATTGTTTATACTCCTTCACATAGCACTTCAGAATGTGTCATTTCATTAGATGTGGAGAAAGCATTTGATAGAGTTGAATGGCCATACTTATTTACTGTGCTTGAGAAGTTTAATTTTAGTCCGACATTCATTTCCTGGATTAAACTGATATATCATACTCCAGTAGCCTCGGTGCTTACTAACAATCAAAGATCTCCCTTTTTTCGTTTATTTTGGGGTACTAGACAAGGCTGTCCTCTTAGTCCATTATTATTTGATATTGCTTTAGAACCTTTGGCAATTGCTATCAGAGAATCACAGAACATTTTTGGCATTAATCGTGGGACGGATATACATAAGCTATCGTTATATGCAGATGATTTTTTATTATTTATAATAATCCTGAGAAATCCATTCCTGCAGTTATATCATTGTTGGCTCAATTTAGTAATTTTTCCGGGTATAAATTAAATATTAATAAGAGTGAATTGTTTCCATTAAATAGACAGGTTCCAATGTATAGAAATTTACCTTTTAAATTAGTTAATGACTCTTTTATTTATTTAGGGATTAAAATCACCAAAAACTATAAGGACTTATTTAAGGTTAATTTTTTACCCCTAATCGATCAGATTAAATGTTTGTTTACTAAGTGGTCACCAGTATTTTTATCTCTGATAGGTCAGATTAATGCTATTAAGATGGTTATTTTACCCAAGTTTTTATATATATATTCCAAGCGGTACCAATTTTTATTCCAAAATCTTTTTTTGCTAATGTTGATTCAAAAATTTCCTCATATATATGGCAGAATAAAAATCCTAGATTAGGTAAAAAAAATATTTACAGAAGGCAAGGAAGGAAGGTGGATTGACATTGCATAATTTTAGATTTTATTATTGGGCAGTCAATATCCGATATTTGATGTGTTGGTTAAAGGATTGGGGGGGGACATAACGTGATGACGTAGGATCGAGACGCTGGAACTCAGCCCTCCCGTAAAAAAGTTAATAAATTAATGTTTAAGGGAAGAAAAGTCAATCAATACTTTTTTAAGGTTACTCATAAACTACTCTGTATTGTTTTAAGCTATGCCTCATAAACAGAGGATGAAGAAAACTACTTCCGCGAAGACCGCTCAAGTTGGAACAGAATCAAGGCCTACTTCTACCGAAGAACCGCGGACTCAGGTACAACACACCACCGGTGAAACAGAACAGGAGACCGCGGCAGCATCAGCCATTTCTAAAGGAAAGGATCAACGAGAACTGCGCATGCGCAAAGGAACGAGCATGCGCAAACGAGTGCAACCAGAACTACGAAACCCAGCAACGACTGAAACCGACAGTGAAAGTGAGTCTGCGAGAGAGTCGGACTCTCTGGAAAAATCAGACGAAGATGGAGATGAAAGTTCCTCTGAAAATACAAAAAAGACTTTGAGGCAAATAATGCATAAATTAGAAAAATTAAATGCATTAAAAGTAATTAAAGAAAAAATAACAAAAATGGAGGCTATGTTTGATAAAATGACAAAGAAACAGGAAAAAAATGGAAAAAAAAATTACAGATTTGGAAGTCAAAGTGGAAGAAATGGATGGAAGAATGAAGAAGATGGAAGATGATAATGATGCCTGGACATCAGAAAGAAAACAACTCGTGGGAAAAATTGATAAGCTCGAAAATTTTAGTAGACGCAACAATATTAAAATTGTTGGACTTAAAGAAGGTACCGAAGGAGAAGACCCAATAAATTTTTTTCAAAAATGGATTCCTGAAAAATTGGAAATGGGAGAAGAAACTTCAATTGAGATTGAAAGGGTGCACAGAGCCTTAAGACCAAGATCTCAAGATGATCAAAATCCGCGATCAATTTTGATAAGATGTTTAAGATACCAGGATAAAGAAAAGATTTTGAAGGCGGCTGCCCAAGGTGCTAAAAGAAGAAAAGGTCCATTGATGATAGCAGAGAAACCAGTTCTTTTTTATCCTGATATAAGTTATAACCTTTTGAAGAGAAAGAAAGAATTCAATCCAGCTAAAAATGTTTTATGGAAAAAAGGTTATAAGTTTTTAATGCGTCACCCAGCAACACTGATAATTTTTTTGGAGGAGGGAAAAAGATTTTTTCCTGATTATCGAGAAGCGGAGGTGTTCGCACAAAAACTCCCATCTCTTCGCTAATTAAACGTAGAGACTTCTAAATGTAATGGTTAAAGATGAAGACAGAGATAGCGAATGGAACTGATGGACATTTAAGGATGATATAAGGGAGAAAAGTAAAACTTTAGAAATAATAACTGAGAATAGTATGTTTTTTTTATATATATATACTTTTTATGTTGCGGGGGGGCTGGGGAGCTTTGAATCGGTTACTACGGGATTCACGTGTGTAATCATGGCGACTGCCATGACCCGTACAATAGAGGGGGGTAATGTTGTGTTTTTTTTCCTTTCACAACATTAGTAGGGAGGTATTTTGTTTTTTTCTTTATTTTCTATTTTTCTTCTATTCTTTTGTCTGGATGATTGGTGGGGACACACATAGCAACATGGAGACTTCTAAAAAGATTTCCCAGGATACAATGAAAGTTGAAAGATTAAGTATTATTATAGATTGGAGTAACATAATTAAAAATAATGACTAATCTATTGAATTTTTTAAGTTTTAATGTTAATGGGCTTAATGGACCAATAAAAAGAAAAATAATTTTAACATACATTAAAAAAATGAAAATAGATATAGCTTTCTTACAAGAAACTCATTTAACGGAAATAGAACATCAGAAATTAAAAAGAGACTGGGTTGGAAATGTCATTGCAGCTTCATTTAACTCAAAGGCGAGAGGAGTTGCAATTTTGGTTAATAAAAATTTACCAATTAAAATACAAAATGTATTAACTGATTCGGCAGGAAGATATTTAATTATACATTGTCAAATTTTTTCAGAACTATGGACTCTTATGAATACTTATGCACCAAATGAAAATGATGTAAAATTTATAGAGGAGGTCTTTTTGAATTTGGCTAACGCACATGATAAAATATTAATAGGTGGAGATTTTAATTTTTGTTTAGATCCAGTTTTAGATAGATCAACAAAGGCTATTACAAAATCAAAAGTAGCAAAATTAACTCTATCATTGATGAAAGATTTAAATTTGATTGATATATGGAGAAGAATCAATCCAAAAGAAAGGGATTATTCATTCTATTCAAATAGACATAAAACATACTCAAGGATAGATTTTTTCCTATTATCAACAAATACTCAAGATAGAGTGAAAAATGTGGAATATAAAGCAAGAATATTGTCTGATCACTCTCCTTTAATAATGACAATGATAATGATAGATAAAGAGGAATCAATTTATAGATGGAGATTTAATTCAATTCTACTAAAACATCAAGATTTTTGTGATTTTATGAAAAAGCAGATTCAGTTCTTTTTAGATACAAATTTACATTCAGTTGATGATAAATTTATATTGTGGGAAGCAATGAAAGCATATTTGAGAGGCCAGATAATAAGTTATACTTCTAAAATTAAGAAGGAATATATGATAGAAATAGATCAATTGGAAAAAGAGATTATAAAATTAGAAAAAGAATCTCTAAGAAATATGACAGAAGAAAAACGGACAACTTATTAATAAGAAGTTAAAATATAATACACTCCAGACATATCAAACAGAAAAAGCAATTATGAGAACTAAATAGAGATATTATGAACTAGGTGAAAGATCACATGAAGTTCTTGCATGGCAGTTAAAAACAGATCAGATTTCCAAAACAATAAATGCAATTCAAACAAAAGTGAATGAAATTACTTATAAGCCTCTAGAAATTAATGAGGCTTTTAAGAATTTTTATTCTGAGTTGTATAAATCAGAATCAAAGAATGATGATGTTAAGATAGAAGAATTTTTATCACAAATAACTCTTCCAAAATTAAATACAGAAGAACAGAAGGGATTAGATACGTCTTTTACATTGAAGGAAGTTGAAGAAGCTTTGGGATCACTTCAAAGTAATAAATCTCCAGGAGAAGATGGTTTTCCACCTGAATTTTATAAAAAGTTTAAAGATTTATTAATTCCTCCTTTTATGGAGTTAATATATCAAGCGGAAAGAATGCATAAACTTCCAGAATCTTTTTCAACAGCTATTTTAATAGTATTGCCAAAAAAAGATAGAGACGTTTTAAAACCAGCATCATATAGACCTATTTCTTTATTAAACACCGATTATAAAATAATAGCAAAAATCTTATCTAATAGATTATCTAAATGCTTACCAAAATTAGTGCATATGGATCAAACAGGATTTATCAAAAATAGACAATCGGCAGATAATGTAACCCGGTTATTTAGTATAATCCATTTAGCGCAAAAGAGGGAGGAAATGAGTGTGGCAGTTGCTTTAGATGCAGAAAAAGCATTTGATAGATTGGAATGGGATTTTTTATTTAAGGTATTGGAAAAATATGGATTAGGAACATCATTTATAAAATGGATTAAAACCTTAAATACTAACCCCAAAGCTAAAGTAGTGACAAATGGTCAAATTTCAACATCATTTCAATTAACAAGATCAACTAGGCAAGGTTGCCCATTATCACCTGCTTTGTTTGTGTTGGCAATAGAACCACTAGCTGAATTAATTAGAATGGACCCAGATATTAAGGGTTTCAGAGTTAATCAGGAAGAATACAAGATTAACTTATTTGCTGATGATGTTCTACTTTATTTAACAGATCTATTACATTCACTACGCAAATTATCTTATAGATTAGAAGAATATGGGAAAATATCGGGTTATAAAATAAATTGGGATAAAAGTGACATTTTACCTTTTACTAAAGGAGATTATAATCAATGTCGATTAATAACTCAATTTAGATGGCCAGCAAATCGTATAAAATATTTAGGTATAAGAGTTGATAATGACATAAAAAACTTATACAAATTAAATTATTTACCACTTTTGAAAAAAATTCAGGAAGATCTTGATATATGGATGGCATTACCAATAACATTAGTAGGTAGAGTAAATACTATAAAAATGAATATATTCCCTAGACTACAATATTTATTTCAATCATTACCAATACAATTACCCCAGAAGTTTTTTCAAGAGTTAAACAAATATGTGAGGAAATTTCTCTGGAAAGGTAAGATGTCAAGAATATCGTTGGAAAAATTGACATGGAAATTTGATCTAGGAGGATTACAACTTCCAAATTTTAAGAATTATTATAAAGCAAATCAACTTAGATTTATTGCATCTTTTTTCGAGGAAGATAGACTGGCATGGATTAGAATAGAACTAGATAAAATAGGAGAAAACGTACCAGAAGATTTTATATACAAATGGGAATCTAAATGGATATGGGAAAAGAAAGAATCTCCTATATTAAAACATTTGATTTATTTATGGAATAAGATAAATGTTGATGATGAGACAAAAAAATCTTTATTAGCAAAGAGATCTTTAATTCAGAATAGACTTATTCCTTTCACAATGGACAATCAACTTTTATATAATTGGATTCAAAAAGGGATTAGATATATAGGGAATTGTTTTGAAGGAGGTATATTAATGTCATTTGATCAATTAAAGAATAAATATAAAGTATCAAATAACACTTTATTTTGTTACTTTCAATTAAGGGCTTATTTAAGAGAAAAATTAGGTCAAACAATGTTATTGCCGAAACCTAATGAAATAGAAATTTTAATTCAAAAAGGAAATATTAAAAAATTTATATCTTGTATGTATAATTTGATTCAAAAACAGGCAATTAAACAAAGAATCCATAAGTCAAGTCAAAAATGGGAAAGTGATTTGAATATTAAAATTGAAGAAACAAATTGGTCAAGACTATGTCTTGATAGTATGACAAATACAATAAATGTTCGGTTAAGATTAGTGCAGTATAATTTTCTACATCAATTATATATTACACCACAAAAAATAAATAAATTAAATCCAAACTTATCGGATCAGTGTTTCTGATGTAACCAGGAAACTGGTACTTTTTTACATTCTACATGGTCTTGTTCTAAAATTCAACCTTTTTGGACAAATTTAAGACTTTTACTGGAACAAATTACAGGAACACAATTTCCTCATAATCCAATATTACTCTTATTAGGTGATATTGAAGGGATAAAACCAAAACTCAAACTAAATAAATACCAGAAAGAATTTATAAAAATTGCACTGGCAATAGCCAAAAAAGCTATTGCAGTTACTTAGAAATCGGATACATATTTAAGTATAGACTCTTGGAAGAAAGAAATCTATGGTTGTATTCCATTAGAAAAAATTACTTATAATTTAAGAGATAAATATGAAACATTTCTGAAAATTTGGAGCCCTTATTTACAAAAGACAGGATTAAATCTATAGATGCTCTGAAGATGAAACAATTGGTTATTTGGGGAAAGAAATAAATATACATATTAAAGTTTTTACGAATTCCATGGAGCATGTGGAGATCTTCCAACAACCAGGCATTCTTTCTTTCTTTTTTTTTTCTCTTTCTCTTTTTTTTTCTATAGGGCAGTTAGGGGGGAGGGGTTAAGGGGAGGGGGGGAAGGGTTATATACATTTTTTTTCATACTGGATTTTGTAACTACTTAAAAATGCAATAAAAAAAGTTTAAAAAAAAGGATTGGGATTCATCTTTTAGCCCTCATTGGGTGAACCTGGAAATTAAATCTGTACAAGGATTTTCATTGGGTTCTATTTTAGGGTCTTCTCTTCCCTTTGCTCTTTCTAAATTGCAGAAACGAATTGACAATCCGATAGTTAAACATACTTTACGTATATAGTTTTAATTTCGGAAATTTTTTTGGGTTGACTCAGTTTGTTTTAAATATTCCTATTGTATCTAATTGGTTTTTTTATCCTTCTATTATAGACCAAGCTTATTCAGCTTGGAAGACTAAAGGATTACAACGTTTTTCCGATTTATTTTTGGATAATTGTTTTATGTCTTTTGAACAATTATCTAATAAATACAACTTGCCTAGATTTCATTTTTTTAGATATTTACAGATTAGGAATTTCTTAAATACTGTACTTCCTACCTTTCCAAATCTTGTGTCTTCAGGTATTTTGGAGAATTTGTTTGAACTAAATCCTGCTCAGAAAGGGCTAATATCAAAACTTTACAATATAATTATGAAGATACGTTCAGAGCCCTCCTATAAGTTTGAAAATGATTGGGAAAGAGAACTTAACCTTACTATCCCTATTGAGAATTGGAATAAAATTCTTCAATTAGTTAATACATCATCTACATGTGCTAAACATTCATTAATACAGTTTAAGGTTGTGCATAGGGCTCATATGTCCAAGGATAAATTGGCTCATTTTTATTCCTATATAAATCCTATTTGTGACAGATGTCATTCAGAGATAGCGTCTTTAACTCATATGTTCTGGTCTTGTCCGCTTTTGAAAAAATATTGGAAAGACATTTTTGATATTATTTCCACTGTATTGAACATTGATTTACAACCTCATCCTATTATTGCAATTTTTGGTTTACCAATGATGGACATTTCATTTATCCTCTTCGGCTTGTCGAATGATTGAATTTCTTACATTAATGGCTAGAAGATCTATTTTGTTGAATTGGAAAGAAATTAATCTTCCTACTGTATTTCATTGGTTTTCTCAAACTATGTTATGTCTAAATTTAGAAAACATTAGAAGTGTTCTATTTGATACTTCCATTAAATTTGAAAAGATATGGAAACCATTTATTCAATATTTTCATATGATGTAATATGACCCTGTTCCAAGCCCATTTGTTTTTCCAGTTTTGATTTTACATATGTTGAGAGGATCGGAATTGACGACGCTGATAATTTTGTATCTTTGTTAGATATTATAAACAGCCCTTTTCTTTTCATTGTTTCTTTTTCCGTTCTTTTTTTTCTTATTAGTTATTAGATTGTTAGATTAGTTTTTTTGCATAAATTTTTTTTTCTTTTTCTGTTTTCTGTTTTTTTTTAATACATATTACGATATACCTAGGTTTGCCTTGTTTATTGGTTACTTGTATCATCCATGATTTGGGAAGACTCATTTATACTGTAACTATTGCTTATGTATTCACTCATGTTCAGTTGAAATGCGTACGTTTGCAATCCCATTATCTATGTATCAATCTTATTATGTTGATATTAATAATAATAATAATAAAAAGATTGGAAAAGATAGTAGCTGAGGTATCATGACTGGGTATAAAAGTAGCGTCCATTAAAGGCTCAGTCTTTGCAAGCAAGGATGGGTCGTGGCTCACCCCTTTGTGCCAAAATTCGTGAGAGAATTGTTAGTCAGTTCAAAATGAACATTTCCCAACACAAGATTGCAGAGAATTTAGGTCTTTCAACATCTGCAGTACATAATATTGTGAAAAGATTCAGAGAATTCAGAGACATCTCAGTGCGTAAAGGGCAAGGTCGAAAACCACTGCTGAATGCACGTGATCTTCAGGCCCTCAGGCGGTACTGCCTAAGAAGCCGTCATGCTACTGTGACAATTATAGCCACCTGGGCTCAGGAGTACTTTGGAAAACCATTGTCACTTAACACAGTCCATCGCTGCATCCAGAAATGCAACTTGAAACTGTATTACGCAAGGAGGAAGCCATACATCGACTCTATGCAGAAACACCGGTGAGGTCTCTGGGCCCGAGCTCATCTCAGATGGACCGAAAGACTGTGGAACCGTGTGCTGTGGTCAGATGAGTCCACATTTCAGCCAGTTTTTGGAAAAAACGGGCGTCTAGTTCTCTGTGCCAAAGATGAAAACGACCATCCTGATTGTTATCAGCGAAAGGTGCAAGAGCCAGCATCTGTGATGGTATGGGGGTGCATCAGTGCCCACGGCATGTGTGAGTTGCATGTATGTGAAGGTACCATTGACTCTGAGGCGTATATTAGGATTTTAGAGAGACATACGTTGCCATCAAGGCGACGTCCCTTCCCGGGACGTCCATGCTTATTTCAGCAGGACAATGCCAGACCACATTCTGCACAGGCTACAACAGCATGGCTTTGTAGACACAGAGTGCGTGTGCTTGACTGGCCTGCTGCCAGTCCAGATCTATCTCCTATTGAAAATGTATGGCGCATTATGAAGAGGAGAATCAGACAACGGAGACTACGGATTGTTGAGCAGCTGAAGTCTTATATCAAGCAAGAATGGACAAAATTTCCAATTGAAAATCTACTACAATTAGTATCCTCAGTTCCAAAATGATTAAAAAGTGTTATTAAAAGGAAAGGTGATATAACACAATGGTAAACATGCCTCTGTCTTTTGTTGAGTCTGTTGCAGCCATCAAACTCTAAATTTGTGTATATTTACAAAATACAATTAAGTTGGTCAGTAAAACTATTGAAAATCTTTTCTTTCTACTTTTGTCAGTTAAATAAAGGTTCACGTGAATTAACATATCACAGATTTTTGTTTTTATTGCATTTTGGAAAATATCCCAACTTTTCTGGAAATGGGATTTGTATTTTTGTAATACTACTTTTAAGTTAACTATTTAACATACTGTAATTTATTTATTTTTCTATATTCATCATGTATTGCATTGAACTGCTGCTGCTAAGTTAACAAATTTGAGGACATTGGCCAGTGATACTAAACCTGGTTCTGATATTTTTAGCACAACTTTGTTCACACCAGATAAGATTATTTTAGAGAAAACAAATACATAGGTATCCACTTCTCTACGTACTTTTCAAAATAATCCTGCACCAGTGTCAGTTGACTTCTTTATTTCAGAATCAGGATCAGGGTTATTATCACCGGCAGGTGTCATGAAATCTGTTAACTTAGCAGCAGCAGTTCAATGCAATATGTAATATAGAAGAAAAAATAATAATAAATAAGTAAATCAATTACAGTATACTTATATTGAATAGATTAAAACTCGTGCAAAATACAAAAATAATGCATATTAAAAAAGTGAGTTAGTGTTCACAGGTTCAATGTCTGTTTAGGAATCAGATGGCAGAGGGGAAGAAACTGTTCCTGAAACGCTGACTGTGTGCCTTCAGGCTTCTGTACCTCCTAACTAATGGTAATAGTGAGAAAAGGGCATGCCCTGAGTGCTGGAGGTCCTTAATAATGAACACTGCCTTTCTGAGACACCGCTCCTTGAAGATGTCCTGGGTATTTTGTAGGCTAGTACACAGGATGAAGCCAAATAAGTTTACAACCCTCTGCAGCTTCTTTCGGTCCTGTGCAGTAGCCACCCCACCCCCTTCCCGCCCCAATACCAAGCAGTGATGTAGCCTGTCAGAATGCTCTCCACGGTACACCTATAATTTTTGACATACCAAATCTCTTCAAACACCTAACGAAGTATAGTTGCTGCCTTGCCTTCTTATTAACTGCATCGATATAGAAACATAGAAAACCTACAGCACAATACTGACCCTTCAGCCCTCAAATGGGTTATCCACTTTGGGAGTAAGAACAGGAAGGCAGATTATTATCTGAACGGTGTAGAGTTAGGTAAGGGGGAAATACAAAGAGATCTAGGAGTCCTTGTTCATCAGTCACTGAAGGTGAATGAGCAAGTGCAGCAGGCAGTAAAGAAGGCTAATGGAATGTTGGCCTTTATTACAAAGGGAATTGAGTACAAGAGCAAGGAAATCCTCTTGCATTTGTACAGAGCCCTGGTGAGACCACACCTGGAGTATTGTGTACAGTTTTGGTCTCCAGGGTTAAGGAAGGACATCCTGGCTATAGAGGAAGTGCAGCATAGATTCATGAGGTTAATTCCTGGGATGTCTGGACTGTCTTACACAGAGAGGTTAGAGAGACTGGGCTTGTACACGCTGGAATTAAGGAGATTGGAAGGGGATCTGATTGCAACATATAAGATTATTAGGGGATTGGACAAGATAGAGGCAGGAAATATGTTCCAGATGCTGGGAGAGTCCAGTATCAGAGGGCATGGTTTGAGAATAAGGGTAGGTCATTTAGGACAGAGTTAAGGAAAAACTTCTTCTCCCAGAGAGTTGTGGGGGTGTGGAATGCACTGCCTCGGAAGGCAGTGGAGGCCAATTCTCTGGATGCTTTCAAGAAGGAGCTAAATAGGTATCTTATGGATAGGGGAATCAAGGGATATGGGGACAAGGCAGGAACCGGGTATTGATAGTAGATGATCAGCCATGATCTCAGAATGCCGGTGCAGGCTCGAAGGGCCGAATGGTTTACTTCTGCACCTATTGTCTATTGTCAAATCTGTGCCGAACGTGTACTTGCTTTAGAAGTTACTTATGATTGCACATAGCCCTCTATTTTTCTAAGCTCCTATCCAAGAGTCTCTTAAAAGACCCTTTGTATCTGCGTCCACCTCTGTCACTGACAGCCCGTTCCTCAGACTCACCACTCTGTGTAAAAAAACTTACTCCTGACGTCTCCTTTGTACATACTTCCAAGCACCTTAAAACTGTGCCCTCTCGTGTTAGCTATTTCAGCCCTGGGAAAGAGCCTCTGACTATGTTATATTGGGACCAGGTTAGGTTCTTAGAGATCTTGACACCCAGGAACTTGAAATTGCTCGCTCCCTCCACTTCTGATCCCTCTATGAGGATTGGTGTGTGTTCCCTCGTCTTACCCTTCCTGAAGTCCACAATCAGCTCTTTTGTCTTACTGACGGTGAGTGCAAGGTTGTTGCTGTGACACCACTCCACTAGTTGGCATATCTCGCTCCTGTACGCCCTCTCGTCTCCATCTGGGATTCTACCAACAATGGTTGTAGCATCAGCAAATTTATAGACGGTATTTGAGCTATTCCTAGCCACATAGTCATGGGTATAGAGAGTAGAGCAGTGGACTAAGCACACACCCTGAGGTGCACCTGAATTGATCATCAATGAGGAGGAAATATTATCAACAATCCACACAGATTGTGATCTACCGGTTAGGAACTGCAGAGGGATGTACAGAGGCCCAGGTTCTATAACTTCTCAATCAGGATTGAGGAAATGATGACTGCGACTATACCCCACATCCATATAACTGATCATACTCATAGATGGAAATAGCTCATCTGGACGTACCTCTTCCAAATAAATATTGTCAAGATCATACGAGGTGTGTACTGATTCTACCATCCAGCTTTCAGGAGTGTTGATGTTAAGTGTGAAGAGAGGAGTTTGAGGCATATCCAAGAATTTGGCAACTGGGCCAGGTGCAAAAGTGCCATCTGCTTTGAATGTTATTTCGGGTTCCAGAACATAGCGGTAAATGCTGCAAAATAAAGAGGAGATATTTCTTTAAGGTCACTGAATTCTATCTCCACGTATTTCTTACAAAATGTAAGCTGATGACCTAGTATTTCGCTCTCTTTCAGAAAGCATATCATTTACAGTAGCAGCACATTCTCTCTGGTTCACTGACTAGAACAGAAGTAAATTTCAGAAGCAGAGTACATGTAGCACATCAGCTGACCGGCGTTAAAATTTCAAGGCAAAAATATCTTAAATCAAAGCTTATAAATTTATTTTCCATTTTGCAACCAAGTAACGGGCACCACTAAATCTAATGCAATGGTGAATGACAAACAGCAGCATTTAGAAACCAGATTGCTTGGTGTCATATTTTTGTGAGCTCCATGATTCAATTTCAACAAAAAAATAAAATGTAAGATGCACTTTTCCATCTGTGTTTTCAATATGCTTGTAGATTAATGCACACAGGATCTTGATTACATACGACTGTAGTTAATGTGCAAATAGAAGCCTTTTTGGAACTTCCACCTATGGTTTCACATCCAACAGTGCCTTCTTACAGAAGCAGGCCTTGGTCTGTACATGAGTACAGAAGCAGGCCTTGGATGCCCTTGTGAGGCATGCTTCAGTGTTACTTTAAAAGAATCATAATAAAGTCGCAAAGAATGCTTTTGGTCTTCATAAATCAATGTACTGAGGATAGAAGATGGGATGCTATGTTGAAATTGTTTCAGACATTGGTGACGCCTAATTTGGAGTATTGTGTGCAGTTTTGGTGACCATCCTGTAGGAAAGATGTAAACAGGTTTGAAGGAGTGCAGAGAAAATTTACAAGGATGTTGCTGGGTTTGGAGGACCTGACTTATAAGGAAAAATTGAATAGGTTAGAAATGTACTCTTTAGAATGTAGAAGATTGAGAGGAGATTTGATGGAAGTATACAAAATTATGAGGGATATAGATAGGGTATATGCAAGCAAGCTTTTTCCACTTAGGTTGGGTGGGTCTACAACCAAAGGTCATGGCTTAAAGGTGGAAGGTAAAAAGTTTAAGGGGAACATGGGGGGAAATTCTTCACTCAGAGGATCATAAGAGTGCAGAATGAGCTGCCAGTGCAAGTAGAGCATGCGAGCTCGATTTCAACATTTAACAGAGGCTTGGACAGGTTCATGGATAGTAGAGCTATGGAGGTATATGGTCCTGGTGCAGGTCGATGGGAGTAGGCAGTTTAAATGGTTTCAGCATGGCCGAGATGGGCCGAAAAGCATGTTTCTGTGCTGTACTTCTCCATGACTCTATAACCACCCACATTCTGTAGCTTTGCCTAAAACCCTCTACCTTAGTGGTCGCCAACCCGTTGATCTTTGAGACTTTCCCAGTAGATCCCCAAAAAAATGAAAAATAAATACACAAATACTGTTGAGAGATTGTTTCCGGATTGCGGGATTTCAGTTCCGCTCTTTCTGCCCAGTGCGCATGCGTGTAGCTCCCCCACCACGCACTACACTGTGTACTTCAGTGGTCCCCAACCACCGGGCCGTGAGGAAATGATATGATTTGGCCATATGAAATGATACGAGTCAGCTGCACCTTTCCTTATTCCTTGTCACGCCCACTATTGAACTTGAACGCGCGTGAGGTCATCAGTTGCCTAAACGCAGTGACACCCTCGCGCCAGGGATCACTCGTTGACCTCTGGTAACCAGCCGCCTCATGCGGCCAGCGAGAAGTGCCGTTGTTACTGGCCTGGAGTGCGGATAGATGGGCGCTGCCTCTAAACCTGTTTGGCACACCGAATGTTTGTGAGGAACCCGGTGCTAAAATATCCGCAGACGACCTAATTTGGGGGCTCAGGGTTTCGTAAGTAGCAGAGCAGCTACCTCGCTGTGATCTACTGAAAGTCATCCATCCAGCTAAACTTTTGTCGGCCAATAGAGCCTACCTACCTACAAGGAGGGCGGGCACGCGCCCTGTCGTACTCCTCACTCGGTCGGTCGTTCTCTCCGGACTGTGACCGCCGTTGCCCCGGCACGGGGCCTCTGGCCCTTACCTTGTCCTCTCACCCCAACCACGACCAGCTGCACCTGGCCAAGGTGTCTGGTGCTGGGCGGGCAAGAGGCTGGAGTTCGGGCCCAGAGGCTGTCTAATGAGGCAATGAAGCCCTCAAAATTGCTTTGGTAGCTTGAGTCCAAGCACCCTGCACATAAAGGCAAACCCATTAAGTTTTTTTCAGCGGAAAAAACATGGGCAAGCGGGACAGAAGCTAAGTGCCGAGAGCCACGTAAACTAAATTGCGGAATAGACTGGACAAAAGGAACCTGCTTTGAGTATCACTGTATTCCGGTCGTGTTTAACACCTCCCCCGTCGGCCAGTCTGTAAGAATATTGTCAATATTAACCGGTCCGCGATGCAATAAAGGGCGGTGACTCCTGGTATACATACATTATTTCTGCTTCCAGGTTGCGGGGTTTTACTTCTGGTCTTTTCTGCCTGGTGCACATGTGTGTGACTAACCGATTTAGTAGGTCGATTTTGCCTTTCACCAAGGCCAAGGCAGGGAATCTTGGGCTTAAAAAGTTGGTGACCACTATTTTCCTTCTAAATCCAGACAATACCCCAACCTCTGTCGGTTTACCAGGGCAGCACCACACCTCTTTCTGTCCATTCCCTGCAGTTAACACCCACCTTGATCCATGCCCTTCTTGAACAACACTGAACCCAACCCTTCCTATCTTTGATTGAACTTCATCATTCCCACTCGGGAGATATTCCTGCACTGCCACCACATAATGTACTATTTTTCCAATGCAATCCACACCCACACCATATTAACCCGACTTTCACTGCATCTTCGCAATGGCAAGTCATACTAGGGTGTGCAATCACTAGTCAAAGTACTACAATCTGGCACCAATTTAATTTCAAGGAAAAGTTCACATTTTTGGAAATATTTTGCCATTATCAGAGACAGTAAACAACGAACTATAGATACATTCCAGTAATTAAAGCAGGTTTACAGAATAAAAATTAAAACTGGCTACAAATGAATCCATCAAAAACAAAGATTAACTATTAACAATTGCAACCTTTTTAAATGTTTGGTATATTGTAAAGAAATATCCTAACCTAGAAACTAGATTGTGCATAAATTAGAAGCCCATACCGAGTCCAGCCCATATTCTAGTGCAAAACACAGGACAGTAAGTTGGAAAATTGTTTTCATTTTTTACTACAGATGACCTTCAATCTTAAGGAAGGGTTCAGGTGAGGCAACTTTTTTCTGTTTATCTTCGTAATAAGACAAGATGTTAAGACTTATCCTTCCAGAAGCAGACTAAAACATATCCTTTGAGGATTGTTAGGTTAGAAAGCAAGCATCTGGAAAAACAGTAATAGAGCAAACTCAATACTGTTTTGGAAAAGGAATCTTAAACAGAATTAGCCTCCTATTTGCATTTAGAATGGGCCCTAATACTTTATTCTGACAAATGTCTTTTATTTGATTTCAGCTTGCAAATGAGGGAAATTATCCTGACATTCTGATAAACCAATTATGGCCTACAAATTATTCATAATGCCATCAAATAAAATACTAATACTCCTTGAAAATATTTTGGAAGTAATATTTCCATATTATTAATTAGATATTTTTGACTCCTTGCCAACATTGAAATTATCAAAGTTAAATGGTTTGTGGCTCTGAATACAATTCCAAAAGTCTTTTGAAGAACTAGGTTTTTTTTTCAAAGAGAACATGATGAATCAAATTTATTGAAAAAATCCATTTGATATAAACATTTATTATTATATTTCATATTTTCATTTGTATGCTGGTCTACACACAACCGTTGTTGTTTTTTTGTACAAGGAACAATCACAAGCATTTATCATAATTTGCTTAAAGCTACAAAATGCATTTTGATTCCCCTTAGAATCTATAAGCAGAGCTTCCAGGAGTTGCTGCCAGATAACCAGGATTCTATTAAATTGCAGAGTGGGCTTGATGGGCTGAGTGCCCTACACTAGATCCAAATTCATACATTCTCATGTACATTTTTATGCCTGCTGAAATGTGATAAAGTTTTTTTTTCCTCAAACTGTTTTTGTGAACAGATGGAGGAAATCCCAGTGTGGGCTGGTGCTTTTTTCATCAATATCAAGATCCATGAGTGAATCAGAAACCAAGGTTTTTAAGGATAATTAGCCCTTTCAGCACATTCTGTTTGCAGTATTATGTACCATATATTTAATATACATTTTACATAATTACTTGCTCATAAACATAGATCCAGCATTAATCCAGATTTGAATACCAGCGGAGATCAAGAATAACTGCTTTTATGTTAAAGCAGTAAAGGGGACTCATACACTTTTAATGAAAATCAAAATAGGTCCTTCCAACTTAAATCATAACTGATGCAAAAGAAAATAGTTAAGTGCATCAAAAAGACCACATCACTGCTGAGAAAATGCATAAAAAGTCCTGCTAAATAATCTCTTCAACCTTGTTCTTCATCAAAGATCATTCTTTCATCAGAATAGCAACATAATACTTCAATTACATTGTCTACAGTATTCACTTGTAATGATGTTACATACTCTTACAGTACGACTAGAGGTAAAATCTATACTTTAAATTAATTCTTCAGCTTAGAAAAATGCAAATATATAGAAACTTCATACTTGCAGTTTTCCCACTTTAATCAGCCTATCCCTCAGTCAAAAAAAGCTGTTTTAGCTGATGCAGATAAAATTTTTACCTTTTCAGAGGCATTTCAGAAAGTTTTGCTTGACAGTTCATAAACACACGAAGGTTCATGTTGATCAATTGATTTAAAACCTGAAAATTGAAGACATTTTATGCTTAGTTGGACTAACATATGAAAAAGAGGAAGATGCAGAACAATGGTGAATGTTGAACAATGAAGCTATCTCTGAAATAGCATTAGTTAAGAGCAGAAGGGAGCAGTGGGCTCAACCACAGTCTTCTATGTTGCCAACATTTATGGCTTTACAGCATAACTGGCAAGGTTAATGAAATACACCTTTGAAGTAGACCGGCAAATTAAATTCATATTGTGAAGATTAACATTTCATACCAGTAATTTTATTTGACCAAGACTGATTTTGCATTTACAAAAGGACAAATGTGAGGTGTCACTTATTCCATTTCAATCATCATTCTGGAGAAATCTATTCTTTCATTCCATTGCTTTAACCTCCATCATGCTTCTCATCAACTGTTGAACAAACCTCGCATCAAAATCTAGCATCTATATTAAACCCAAGTTTCCTTGTATCAAGTTGTTCAATTTCAAATGGTGCTCTGGATTTATGTCTTTAAATATACTTACTTTTTAAAAAAAATTCCCCTCAAAGATGTGCCTTGAGCTGTCTATATAGTTTACATTTCCAGCACTAGATATCGACTCTAACAGCTGCTTTCTTCATGCCTCAATGAGCAGAAACGAACATGGGTCTCTAGTTGTAGAATGACCATGATCAAGGTTCAGCAACTGTAGTCTCATACTTTATGAGTCACATACTTCGGAATTATACTAATCTTATGATTGCTACCTTACAATGACTTCAACAATGCAGAATCGATATTTTCTTAAACACATTAGCTACTAAACATGAAGTGATTCATTGAAGGTGGATCAACTGACTGCAAACAGACACAAAAAAGTTGACATTAATGTATATATGCTCATTTCTTCTATTCCTTGCCCCAAGCCATACTCCCCTTGACTTCTACTACAAAATTCCCAACTTCAACCTGGTGAACAGATACTGTTAAAGCCAATGGGCTGAGTATTGTCAAATGACTTTTCTTTTAAATTAAGCATTAATCCATAGAAATTTCTAATGACAATAATTTCTGCAAAGGAAGAAAAAGACTAGGTGATGAATACAGAAGGACACAGTAGAAAAGATGGGGAATAACTTCAAAGCAGCTTTACCAAAACCACTCACCAACAGGAAAGGGGCAAGTCGCTGAGCATCTCTGGTCACAGGGTCAGTAATGGCCACTACTTCAAAGTAAACCTGATCTTCTTTAGGCCGTAATTTAATTGCACTAGTAAGAGATAATGGTCAAAGTTTTGATTCAATCATTAGAAAGAATTTTATAAAAAATAAAATCACAATTGACATCTAGCTGAGTGAAATATTAGATACAGCATTTTAAATTGTCCAGCTGCTGCTTACCTCAATCTTTCTTCAAAGAATTGGAGGTCAACCCTTGCCTCTCCTTTGGATTTGGATGACAATAGAGCGTCCACTTTCATTATTAGATCATTAGCACTAGGGGAAAATTGTGATTAATAAGTTCAATTGCCAAATGAAGGCTGAGAGCTATTTAACTGCCAAGCCCTTCTAGAGCTTTGAACCATTAGTAGAGGTTCTATATCAGTACAATACTATTTTATTTTCCCAGAGCTTTTCACAAGCATTTTAAACTTTGGAAGCAAATAATTGAGAATAACTATCTTAATTTAACAAAATGAAAGGCACTCTATAATTGAAGATAAACACTTGCAATTAATCATTTGGAAGGCATCATCAAGATAAATAATCAATGGGTTTTATGCAAGTCTCCTAAATGCTATTCAGTACAAAGTTAAATTTGTCTTAAAATAGACAAATGCAATTTGTATAGAAAAAAACTTTGTATATTTAAGACAAAGTTTATACTCAGCAGAGTCATACAACATCTGAACAGGCCTTTAGTCAACTTGACTATCTTTGCTAACCTTATTTGCCTGTATTATTTGCTACATCCCTTCAAATCTTTCCTATCCATGAAGTTGTCCAAATTTATTTTAACGCTATAATTATATGTGACTCTAACACTTCCTTTGGTAGCTCATTCCATCAGGGCTGAATTTCTACTACCATCTGCAGGGTCCTTTAAATCATTCCTGTCTCACCTTTTTGGACTCCTCTATTCTGGGAAAAAGGCTATCACTAGGCTTCTCATCATTTTATAAAGCTCAGCCCGCAACCCCCTTTGCTCTACGGAAAATATTTCCTGCCTATCCAGTTTCCAGTTATAACTCATGCCCTCTAGTCCTAGCAACATTTTTGTGAATCTTTTCTGCATCTTCCCTAACTTTACCGTGTCCTTCCTATAACGTGGCGACCAGAACTGCACACAGCGTTCCTAACATCATCTCACCAACATCTAGTACAGCTTTAACATAACAACCCTATTATTATGCTCATTGAAAAAAGCAAGTGTGCCACCATTCACCACCTCATCCACTTGTGCCAGTACTTTCAAGGAACTATGGATTTGCACCCCTAGGTCCCTCTGTTGTACAACACTCACCAGGATTCTACCTTTCGCTGGGTGTGTGTTGCCCTAGTTAAGGTTCCCAAAATGTATCAGTGCACATGTCCAAGTTATGTTACATCTGCCGTTCTTTTGTTCACTTTCCCATTTGATCCAGATCCTGTTATAGATCTGGACAATAATTCTTATTGTCTAATACACCATCAATTTTAATGTCATCCACAAATTACTAATCATATCACCGATATAATTATCCAGACTGTTAATATATATATGACAAACAATTGGGGACCTAGCACCGATCTCTGTGACACACCACTGGTTACACATCTCTAACCTGAAATCATTCCTCCACTCCCACCCTCTGACTCCTTCCACCAAGCCAATTTTACATCCACTTGGCTAGCCCACCTTGGATTCCATGTGATCCAATCTTCTGTACAAGCCTACCATCTTATCAAAAGGCTTAACAGCACACGGGGAAGCATTGCAACATCTACTACCCTACCCTCTTCTATCCTCTTGTTCATCTTTTCAAAAGACTCAAATCAAATTTGTGGTACATAGTTTCTCATGCATAAAGCCACACTGAGTATCCCTCTTCCATCCTTGCCTTTCCAAATGCAGATAGTTCTTGTCTCTCAGAAGCCCCTTCAGTAACTTTCCAGCACAGATGTTAGGCTCACTGGCCTGTAGTTCCCTGGTTTGTCTGTACAGGCCACATTAATTAAAGGTCTAACATTAGCCATCCTCTAGTCATCCAGCTAAGGAAGACACAAAAATCTCTGCCAGGGCCCCAGCAATTTCTTCCCTTGCTTCCTGCAATGTCCTATTATATACTTGGCCAGGCCCAGAGATTTATCCATCCTTTTCTACTTCAAGACCTCTAACACCTTCTCTTTCAGATTGTTGATAAGTTTCAGGACATTATTGTTTTCCTCCATAATTCTCTAGCTTCCATCATCTTTTTAACAGTAAATGCAAACAAGAAGTGTTCACTTAAAAGCTCAGCCACCACTCAATGGCTCCACATAATGACCCTGAAGTGAATTTACTTTCTCCCTAGTTACTCTTTAATTTCCTTATATAACAATAGAATCTTCTAAGATTCTCCTTTACCTTATCTGTTGAGCATACCTCATATTTCCTTTTCTGCCCTTCTGATTTAAGTGTACTTCTGCATCCTAAAGAGATTTGCTTGATTCCAGCTGCCTATGACTAATGTATGCCTCCTTTTTCCAATTGGTCAGGATACCCTAACCCTGCCAGACTTGCCATCGAACATCTAAAAGACAAACATTTAACAAATCCAGTGTGAAAGTACTGTGAACAAAGTATGGGTATAAATCAATTATTATGCTATACAAAACACAACTATACTAAGTTCAAGTTCAATCTTATAGAAACATAGAAAACCTACAGTACAATACAGGCCCTTCGGTCCACAATACTGTGCCGAACATGTACTTACTTTAGAAACTACCTAGGGTTACCCATAGCCCTCTATTTTTCTAAGCTCCATGTACTTACCCAGGAGTCTCTTAAGAGACTCCATTGTATCTGCCTCCACCACTGTCACCAGCAGTCCATTCCACGCACTCACCACTCTCTGCGTAAAAGCTTACCTCTGTACCTACTTCCAAGCACCTTAAAATTGTTCCCTCTCATGTTAGCCATTTCAGCCCTGGGAGAAAGCCTCTGACTATCCACACAATCAATGCCTCTCATCACCTGATACACCTCTATCAGGTCACCTCTCATCCTCTGCCGCTCCAAGGAGAAAAGGTTTTATATTAAGTTACTATATTGTACAGAGAAATTCTGATGAAGCCAGAATAAAAACAGAAGTCTAAACAATTCTGTAAGTCTCTGTTAAATTGTGTAATATTCGCTGTGGCTTCAAAAGCCACATCTACCTGAAATAATTTCTTATTAGGGCTCCAGTCAGTGATGTTCAAATGCTCTCCTTGTCATTTTGGGGAGTACAGCTGCTAGATTTTCAATCGCCTTAGGATGAATAGTTCATCTGACCATTTCCTCACTTCACCCTCCACTTTCAGTGGATGAAAATAATCACATCTGATCGTGCCTTTTAATCAAAACCACATTCCAGCAGTGATCGTTGGATATTTCAGTTCAATGACCTATTACAACATCATAAATTTTGTTTACCTTCCTCCTGCCAAATAGATACCTTAGCCCTGAATGCAGTTCTGTTTCTGTTCTGTTCTATCCGGAGTGGTTTAAAATAATTAATATATCTAAATGGTTGCTTACAAAAGAATTAAGCTATGCATAACTATGCTGGCACACAGAGCAATGCATTGTGAAAATACAAATTCTGCACAGAATTTGTCATCATCTCAATACCAAGGTTATTAGTAGTGTGTTCTACATATATAAATGTGACACTGCTTATGATGTTGCAGGACACACGATAACACAATGGCAAGAGCATTCAAGTAAGCAAAGCATTCCAACAGCCTCTCTAGCTAGTTCTGAAAAGCAAGATGAAATAGCTCCAGGGGAAAAATTATGCCTTGGATGACACTGCACACTGCCATCTCCAAACAAGAAACAGCCCATCCCGACACATTTCAAATCATAGTTGGGGGCTTCAACTGGGTTTGCGTGAGAAAATCCTGCCCAATTACCATCAGCATACAAGCTGTAGCACCAGAGCTCCCAACAGACTTGCCCATTGCTATACAAAGATAAGGAATGTCTATCATTGCATGCCCAGACCACATTTCAATAAGTTGGATTGCTTGGCTGTCCTTCTCCACTTGCATACAGGAAGAGGCTAAATAGCAAAACTCCAGAAATTAGGACAACAAAGAGCTGTTCGTAAGACTGGGCTGTGTTCAAGGACTCTTCTGTGGTTCTGAATGAATACATCATGGTTGTCACTGACTTTATTAAAACAGTTGTGGACGATTGTGTCCCAACAAAATCATTTAGAGTCTTCACCAACCAGGGTACTTTTAGCTTTTTTAAGGGATACAGGGAATTTTTATAGGATATGATGGATAAGTAGGAATAGGGTACTAGGATGGCCAAAGAAGAAAGGATAAAGTGTAGATTTGGGTGTGTGTGTGTGTGAGAGAGAAAGAGAGAGAGAGAGAGAGAGAGAGAGAGAGAAAATGGGTGAAGGGATTTAGAAGTAAGTCTATTGCTGATCCACACTCCAGAGAAGAAGGTGGCGGTAATGCACCATTAAGCTGGGTGCCAACCCCATAAAACAAGAAGGAGGAAGGAAGTTCACGTTTAAGTTTCAGCTGCCCCTAACCTGGAGAACAGACGCAGATCAGAGCACTGCCCAATCTGGGTACAGGCCTGTCTAGATTTTTCTATTAATAAATAATAAATAAATAAGCAACAAATAGTGAGAACATGATAGGAAGAGTCCTTGAAAGTGAGTCCACAGGTTGTGGGAACAGGTTAGTCCATACACACACACACATAGGTCAGTGGTGGGCGAGTGAAGTTAAGTAAAATTATCCCTACTGGTTCAAGAGCCTGGTGACTGAAGAGTCATAACTGTTCCTGAACCTGGTGGTGTAGGTCCTGATGTTCCTGTACCTTCTTACTGATGGCAGCAGCTGGAAGAAAGCGTGGCCTGGGAGGTGGGGATCCTTGATCATGGAAGCTGCTTTCTTGCAACCAGCACTCAGAGTAGCTGTGCTCAGTGGTGAAGAGGGCTTTACCAGTCATGGACTGGGCAACATCAACTACTATTTTGTAGGCTTTTCCATTCAACGGCATTGGTTTTTCCATACCGGGTCATGATACAACCATTCAATATACTCTCCACTACAGATCTATAGAAGCTTGAGAAAGTTTTAGATGACTTGTTGAATCTTTGCAAACATCTAAGAAAAAAAAGAGGCACTGCCTTGCTAGACCCAGGACAGATCCTCTGAAATGATTAGCACTGAGGAATTTGAAGTTACTGACCCTCTCCACCTATGATCCCCCAATGAGAACTTTCATTCCATGTCCTACCAAACAGTATAATTCTCAGCTGCAGTCTGGCACTGTTCATTTATGGTTTATAAGAGTACTTTGTTTTAGTCAGATGTGTTATTCCAGAGGCATTGTGCCGCTGACATGTGATACTGTTTGTCAGAGTACTGTTCCACAAAGATATGCCACTCTGGGGTATTGTACTAATGATGTACGGTTCCACTGAATCTGGCTTTGCAGACACATTATACTGCTGGAAATGGTATTAGGTGTAGTAGAAATGGGGCTCTGAGGTATCATACAGTTCATCTAGTATTCCATTAGATCATGGCATTATAAGGAATGGCTCTGATGAAGTTTAAATGAAAGAAAGTTCTATGTTCTGCCTCTCCATTCCAAATCATGGTGAACATGCATTTTTGATTTCTGCTAACCTTTAAACTTTTATCTATAGTCAAGAGCACTTATTATAGCTATAACACCTGAAGAAAGGAGTTTATAATTTTACATTAAATACATTGTCAATCACAGTGAGGATTGGGCTTTCAGGACATGGGAAGATGGATTATATGGTCATCCAAGCAAGCCACTACCACAAAAGCATTCATCAATGAAAATATCTGTTGAACTCCATTAAGAACTTTCCATGACAGTGAATGGCATAGTAATGGCGGGGATTGTAATTTCATGTTGCTTAAGAGATCAATGAACAGGGAGTCTACAAAGCTGCTCCTATGATTCCATAAAGAAGAATCTGGGTTGAATAGTTTCGAACTTGAAAAGATTTATCTATGTAAGGGGAATCAGTCCAGTGGGCACTGTTTCAAGATTCAAGATTTCTCTAATTTCCTGTACAAAAGTGTAAACATAAGAACATAAGAAATAGTAGGAGTAGGCCACCTGGCCCATTGAGCCTGCCCTGTCATTCAATAAACTGTCCATAAACTCAGCTCCATCTACCTGCCTTTTCCCAATAACCCTTAATTCCCCTACTATGTAAAAACCCATCTAAATGTATCTTAAATATATTTAGTGAAGAAGCCTCAACTGCTTCCCTGGGCAGAGAATTCCACAGATTCACCACTCTCTGGGAAAAACAGTTTCTCCTCATCCCCGTCCTAAATCTTCTCCCCTGAATCTTGAGGCAACATCCCCTAGTTCTAGTCTCCCTCTCATTCTTCTGAACTCCAGAGAGTATATTCCCAGGTGACTCAATCGCTCCTCATACGTTAACCCCTTCACCCCTGGAATCAACCTGATGAACCTCCTCTGCACTGCCTCCAAAGCCAGTATATCTGTCCTCAAGTATGGATTCCAGAACTGCACACAGTACTCCAGGTGCAGCCTCACCAGTACCCTGATAGTTGCAGCATGACCTCCCTGCTCTTGAACTCAATGCCTCTAGCAATGAAGGCAAACATTCTGTTTGCCTTCTTAATAACCTGTTGTACCCACAAGCCAACGTTTTGCGATTCATGAACAACTCCCTCTGCACAACAGCATGCTGCAATCTTTCACCATTTAAATAATAATCTGCTGTTCTATTATTCCTTCCAAAGTGGATGATCTTGCATTTACCAGCATTATATTCCATCTGCCAAACCTTGGCCCACTCACTTAACCTATTTATATCCCTCTGCACTCTCCACATCCTCTGTACAATTTGCTTTTCCACTCAGTTTAGTGTCATCAGCAAATGTTGCTACACTACACTCAGTCCCCTCTTCTAAATCATCAATGTAAACGGTAAAAAGCTGTGGGCCCAGCGCTGACCACTGCAGCACCCCACTCACCACTGACTACCAACCGGAGAAACACCCATTTATACCAACCTTCTGCATTCTATTGGTTAACCAATCCACTATCTATGTCAACACACTTCCTCCGTCTCCATGCATCCATATCTTATTTATAAGTCTCTTGTGCGGCACCTTATCGAACACCTTCTGAAAATCCGAGTATACAACATCCACCCGTTCCCCTCTATCCACTGCACTAATCATGTCCTCAAAGAACTCCAGTAAGTTTGTCAAACAGGACCTGCCCTTTCTGAATCCATGCTGCATCTGTCTAATGGAAACACTCCTTTCTAAATGTTTCACTATTTCTTCCTTAATGACAGCTTCAAGCATGTTCCCGACTACAGTAAAGGAGAACAAAATAATTATTACTCCAGATCCAATGCAGCACAAACAAAAGACAAAGAACACAATATTAAAAAACACAACAAATACAAATACATGAGATAGCTTATCTACATAGATTGACTATGTGTAGATAAAATGACGCTAGGCTGTACGTAAGGTGACTGACAGGAAATAATAAATTAGTGGTGGAGTTAGTGGGTGGAGGTGTTGATCGGTCTTACTACTTGGGGAAAGTAACTGCTTTTGTTTCTGATGGTCCTTGTGTGGATGCTATGTAACCTGCTCCTTGGTCAGAGTGGAACAAAGAATCCACGAGCAGGGTGTGTAGGATCCTTCATGATGTTTCTGGCCCATTTCTGGCAGCTTTCTGTATATATGTCCTTGATGGTGGGTAGGCTGGTGCCAGTGATGCACTGGGCATTTTTGACTACCCACTGTACAGCCTTCCTAGCCACTGCAATGTAGTTTCTGTACCAAGCAGTGATGCAGCTTGTCACAATACTCTCCAATGCGTGTCTGTAAAATGACACAAGTATGGATGTGTGAAGTCCGGCTTTATTCAGCCACAAATTCAGGTATTAGTGAGCCACATATTCAGGTATTAGTGAGCTTTCTTTGACTGTCTAGGATGTGTTCTGGGACCATGAGACATTGTGTGTGATATGCACTCCCAGGAGTTTAAAACTGCTTGTAGTTTCCACTGTTGTGAAGCCGATATAAACAGAGGTGCGAGTTCTCCTGAAATCAGTAACCATCTACTTTCTCTTGAAGACATTAATGAAGAGATTACATGCTTGGCATGAGGCCTGGAGCTCTTCTACCTCTCTAGGCTGTAGGGTGGTGGTGAGTCCAACCGTTGACCTATCATTGGCAAGCTTGATAATGTTATTGCTTGGATGTTTGGCCGTGCAGTCTCGTGAGCAGAATGTACACCAATGGGGTCAGCACACAGTCCTAGAGGATGATGGGAAGGGAGGCATGGCAGTGCATCCTGACTATCTGAGGTTAGTTCATTAAGAAGTCCAACATCCAGTTGATCAGTGGTGTATTTAGAAGGAGTAGGAATTTGTTCACAAGGTCTGTGGGGCAATAGTGTTGAATGCCGATCTGAAATCCAGAAACAGCCATCTGACGTAAGTGTCCTTTTTTTCAAAGTGTGTCAGAGCCAGGTGCATGACAGATGCTATGTTGTTGAGTGTCCAATGTGGCAAGAATGAAGTTTCTGATAAGTGCCTTTATCAGTTATTCAAATCACTTCATGATTATTGGCATCTGTGCCACCAGGCAGTAGTCTTTCAGTTCTGAAGGTGTAGAGTTCTTTGGTACAGGGATGATGCTAGCTGATTTGCATGGGCAGCAGCCTGGATGAGTGAAGTGTTGAAGATGTCAGTGAGCTGGTGTGCAAACTTTGAGTGCTTGGCCAGGGGTGTTGTCTGGCACAGCCACCTTAAGGGTGTTGACTCTCCAGAGTCCTTCTGTACCTGGGAATGGAGTAGTTCTCGTGGTTAGTGTCGAGTTGCATGCTTCGAAGTGTGTATAGAAGTTGTTTAGAGCATTAGAGAGGGAGGCATCATGGGGAAGTTGACATTGGTTTTCCTTGCATAATCAGCAATCCCTTGCTACCCAGCCATATACGCCGGGGACCATTATCAGAGAGGTGTTACTGAATTTTTTGCATGTTGGCAGTCTTTGCCCTCTTGATGCCCAAGATGAGGTTTCTCCTGGAGCTCTTAAGAGTTGTTCTGTCACTGTCAGAGTTGAAGGCAGCATCCCAGGCATTTAGTAGGGAGCACACTTCTGCATACAGTCAGAGCTTCTGGTTGGGCCATGAGATAATTGTTCTTGAGGTATCAGTGTCATTTACACACTTACTGATGTAGCTGGTGACAGGTGAGGCATATTCCTTGATGTCTATGCCTTCTCCGTTTGTGGTGGCCTCCTTGAGCAACTGCCATTTGGTCTGTTCAAAACAGTCCTGAAGCATAGAGATTGCCTCATTAGGCCACATAGTGATGGTCTTCTTGACTGGTTTCTCCATTTTCAGCATAATGCTGGGAATAACATTATGGAAATGTGGTCAGAGAGGCCAAAATGAGAACATGGGATGGCTTTGTAAGTACACCCTATCCCCGTTATATGTGTCTTCAGACAGTGCGTTTTCACAGTTGTGCGACAAACCTATTTCTACCAACTTCTCCTTAAATGCGTCCAAAACTCAGTTATGCGTGCGTGTGCGGTGGGATCTGCAAGGCTGTTGGCCAACCGGTATCGTGTGGGTCGAGACGCACCGCCTTCCCACCAAAACAAGCCACACGCACACAACTCAGTCTCACTCCTGCCAGTCTCGCATTGGTAGTGGCAGTGTGTGGATCTGCGATCTTGCGCTCTTAACTTTTTGTTGTTATTACCTACGGTGCAGTGATTTTGTGCTTGAAATATTTAACTGTGCCTCCTAAGCATCAGCCAAGTGGCAGAGAACCGCTTTAACACTTGAAAAGAAGTTGGTAGCTATAAACAGGGCAGCGTCAGGTGAAGGTAACACAGCTCTGGAACGCTAATTCGGCCTGGGTGAGTCCACGATTAGGAACATAAAGAAAAATGCTGAGAAAATAAAAAGTGCAGTGAAATTTATGGTCGCCTTTGTTCAGAGGCTAATGAGGAAGTGTTAAGTGATATTGTTAGCTTTAATGCAAGTAGGGGATGGTTTTCTAAGTTTGTTAGTTATCAGATGCTTGACAACTTAGCTGGTAAGCAGGCTGGTGCTGACCACGAATCTGCTAAATGCTACCCTGTGCAGTTGCAGGTTATGATAGCTGAGTAAGGCATCACTCCTAAGCAGGTGCTTAATGCAGACAAGACCGGGCTTCTCTGTAAGCGTATGCTGAAACTCACTTTCGTAAGTAAGGATGAAAAGACTGCATTAGGTTTCAAGGCAGCAAAGGATAGGTTGACTCTGCGTATGTGTTCCAATGCTGAAGGAGACTGGAAGGTGAAGCCTCTTGTAGTTTACCATTCACTAAACCCCCGTGCTCCTGGATTCTCATGATGAAGAAATAACTGTGGATGAGATTCTGCATTTAACTCAGACTGAAGGTAATAACAATGAAGAAGAAGAAAGTGTCAAGTTGCAGATGAATAAATTACAGATAAAACATATTCAGGAAGCCCTCCAGAATGCATCCCTATTTTCTCCATTTAAATAATTATTCACATAATACGTTTTCCAAACTATGCCTTGACTGCGAGGAACGTGTCCCTCGCATATAACGGGGATAGAGCGTATTGTAAAAACTGTTTGTATGAACATGGTCGTGTCTGTTTGTTCCTCTAGTGGCCATGGTGATGTGGTGGTGAAATTTGGGTAAGATGCCTTGCAGGTTAACATGAATGAAGTCTCCTGCAATTAAGATGGGACAGTTCAGATGCTTGTTTTGTAGAGACCTGAAGATACTGTAAAGCTCTCCCAGTGCATCCTCGGCATTCACTCACGGGGGTGGGGGGGGGATGTAGATTTGCAGTGATGAACAGTAAACTCCCTGAACGGTAATATGGCCAGCATTTAATTATACACACAGATTCTACCTCCTTTGGATGTCCCTGACAAGGAATTCCTTTGTTCGTAGAACAAAGTCATCCCACCAAGTGGAAATGCAGAGTCAGGCATGTTGCTGTTTAGGCACGTTTTAGTGAAAACCAGAATGCAGCAGCATCTCATCTCATTCTGTGTTCATTCTCAGTCTCAGCAAGTCCATTTTACTATCTAGCAAGTGGATGTTGGACACGAAAAGTGATGATTCCGTTGGTCCGGTTGGCTCAGCTCACAGAGTCACTAGTGTCCAGCTCTCTTACTGCATTTCTGCTTCCTCTCACACTGCCCCTGCTTGACACTTCCTCGGCCGAGTTGCTTAGCCAGGTCGCTGTCCGTAGAATCCCTATTCTGTTGAGCACCGCCATTAATTCAGCTGCCAGAAGATTAAATGTAATTTTGTATAAGAGTTCAGTGGCACTATATTCGTGGAACTTTGGACAAATGCAATTCCTGACTAGAAACTTTAAAACACTATCTAAGAGTTTAAAGCTAGCACCATTATCGGGAGCTGAAACAGTTGCTGTGTCCCTGCATGCCACCATCTTCACTTGCTAAACTTTGGACCTGATCAGACACATTGGGTTTGGGCTTTGAAGCAAGGATTAGGAAACTCTGAGCATGTTACTCACTTGGTGGCAACAGTAGTCAGATTTGTAATTGAATTGGAAAAACTGGGAGCACAACGGATTGAGCCAATTAGCTTAAGGTGTTACGGTTGTTTCTCAATAACCCAAGAACTATACAAACAATCAAGACATGGCCAAGGACTGAGCAGCATTTTGTAGCTCCAACTGACAGCAAGTGCATTTGGAAAATGGCAAATAGATTGAGCTGAACTGTTTAAATTTTGAATAGAGATGCCTAATGCAAGCATTGAGGGCAAGGGAGATGCTTGCAACAGTGAGGTGTTCAAGAATACTAGAAGCTGTGGTAAGCTTTTGCAAATAACACTATTGATGGAAACTGGTATGAGTGGGATCACTGAGGATATGGAATTGGATTTAAATAATAGTAAAAAAAATCCAATTCAAGTCTAGATCAAAAGACAAAAAGTTGCCAGGAAACAGAACTGAGCACTAATGCAATTTAGGAAAATGATATAACAAATTCAACAGTGCACAAAAGAATTAGCCACTGCAGAGAGTAGCAAATACATAAAAATGTATGAGAAATGTTCCATGGAGAAAAGGATATGAAAATTATCTCAGATGGAGAATAGGCCACAATTACCAGATGGACAGCCACAGTTCTAATTTTAATGAACTATCATATCTCTCAGGAGAACCTCATATTCCAGATGCAATGTCTTGAAATATTGAAGCAATATTCTTAGGTTTTACATTTTTAAGACTTCCTCACTCACAGCTTGAGTGCTCAAAGACCATCAAAGTCTGCCAAAATGACCTGTGAAGATTTCTTCTGGGCTTTTCCCAAAAATATTAGTTCTGGAAAATCTATAAAAGTTCTGTCTCCTTTTCAGTTATGGTATTTCCATTTCTGCTCTAATTTACTTTAGCTTCATTTCTTTTCTTTACATCAAACCTTACATTTCTCACTTTCCAAGCTTCTTTTAAACTTTAATATTAAATTGTCACCATTTGGGTGTTAACTGATTCTACACACACAAAATGCTGGTGGAACGCAGCAGGTCAGGCAGCATCTACAGGGAGAAGCACTGTTGACGTTTCGGGCCGAGACCCTTTGTCAGGACTGATGATGGGTCTCGGCCCGAAACATCGCCAGTGCTTCTCCCTATAGATGCTGCCTGACCTGCTGCGTTTCACTAGCATTTTGTGTGTGTTGCTTGAACTTCCAGCATCAGCAGATTTCCTCGTGTTAACTGATTCTAGCCCATTTCCAGCACTGGTCACTTCATTTTGCTTTAACTGTATTGGGAAACACTCAGCATGGGTCAGCCAACAGAGAAGTAATCAATCAGGCACCTTCATAAACTTGCTTCAGGCTGCTTGTCACAACAACACCTTTCCCACCACAGATCTTCAAGACAGTCCATCACTTGAGATTTCTGCATTACCTGTTAGTTTTGTTTCCACTGTTTTTTTGCTCCCAACTATAACTACTCAGGACTGCTGAGTCTACAGACGACTGCAAACAGATGATGTACAACTACAGTCATGCTACCGAACATGCTGGAAGGTCTGTTATATCTTTATAACAGAAGATTACTTGAACCATATTGCAATGACTGAAATAGGGCAGAGGCATTACAAACTTGACAATAGTTTGCTGACCATCAGCCCATATAGATTTAATAAAACATCCTTTTACTTGTTGTCAACATAGCTCAATCACTAAAGACTTAAAACAAATTAACTATAACAAGATTCAAGATTGTTTAATGTCATTTCCAGTACACAAGTGTAAAGGAGAATGAAATTGATACTCCAGATCTGATGCAACACAAAGAAAAATCTTAATAACAACACAATAATAAAAAAGAGTAATTATAGATAGACAGCTTTTATACATAGATTGATATAATGTCCATAAAGTATATGTACATGTAAACTGTATTTACAACTCTACATTTCTATGCCGAGGGACTGATTTCAATCGTCATTTATAATAAACATAGTGAATAATTTGGAAGTAATTGCATGGGGTTCAATGAAATACCTAATTCAATGAGACAAGTCTCACAAAATTCAAAATTAAGGATAGATACAGTCGAACTTCACTAATCCGACTACCTGTAACCCGGCACTGATTTCAAATTTTCCGCGCAACTGTAATTTCAAATTTCCTGGGCCACCAGACCAACCTGTTGTGCATTGTTTTGGTTGAGCTAGATCTGTTCACGTGTTGGCATGCTCTTGTAAGCACAGACAGGTGATTCCTGCATTTGTTAATATAATTTGCGTGAGGCGCAGCTGCCTGGCACGGGTTGGTCAACCTTCTCTCTCGCATGCCAGCAGTCACGTACTGCCCTCCAGCGTTCCGTTCTCTTCTGCCTACGACCTCAGATCAGACGTGGCGACCCGCTGAACTTAAGCATATTACTAAGCGGAGGAAATGAAACTAACGAGGATTCCCTCAGTAACTGTGAGTGAAGAGGGAAGAGCCCAGCGCCGAATCCCTGGCCGCCTGGCGGTCGTGTGAAATGTGGTGTATAGAAGACCACCTTTCTCTGACTTCTGCTTCTGCTCACCCAGATGTGCTGTCACCAACATCAACAGTTTTTGAAGAACCTGTTGTGCCAGTTTCAGCACCAGTTCCTGATGCTTCACTCATTTTTCAAGATGAAGATATTGATGATCCTGACAACCCCACACTTGCAAACATGTAACTTTGCCTGAAGGTACATTAAAAATCTCACTTTAGAAGCGGAAGTACTCAACTGTTCTGTATAAGTTAATTCCTGTACATTTACCTGTACCCTTTATTTATCTGCGCCTGTACAGTATATTACTTTATTAAAATTTCACTTGCTACTCATTTAATATTTCTGCTTCATTATTATCTAACTTGTACTGATTTACATGATATTTTAAAGGCATGATGAGGAGGTTAGCTATTGCTTAATGTGATCCTTCTGTAATTCGGCATTTTCATTAATCCGGCACTTCTCAGGTCCCAATGGTGCCGGATTATAGAAGGTCAACCTGTATTAATATTCCACTACAAATTTTCAACCAAGGGATTTTTAATTTTAAAATACCCAAAACAAGTAACTTGGCAAGAACGACTATAAAACGGCTAATATAATAATCAAAATCACTCACAAATCTTCTTCAATGGACAGCATTTGCACCTTCATTTTGATCTTCTCTGCTGCCTCAGAAGCAATACTCTCCAGCAGGTGGAAGTCATTCTGATTGAAGATTTCATTTTCTTCCAGAGGACCAACAATCTATCAAAGTTTTAAAATTAAACTTAGGTTTGGGCACTCAATGGATAATGACTACTGACATCTTTGAGATACAAGTTTCCACTGATTAAATAATATCATGCTTTTATCTGTGCTCTAAAATGTCAATAGTTTAAAAAGCTTCAATTGAAGCTTGATGCTGAGAGGAAAAGGCTCAACTTTTCTTACTTTGACTAAAGACAGGTGGGAAATGAAAATAAATGAGGAAAATAGATTTTCTTCTATTCTTTCAAACAAATATGACAGTATAAAATTTTTCTCTCCTAAACCTACAACTATTGCTTACTTTTTTTTTTACAAATTCTTGGTCATGTTTAATAGTACTCTTGTTTCAAAATCATTATTTCATAATTTCTAATTTCTACTTGCTACACATAAGCATTCTCTCCATTAAACAGTAATTAATGCTTCACTCTCTAACAGAGCTTCGTGCTTGGTATTCCATCCAAAAGTTGAGCAGCATAAATTATTTCCTTTAGACAGCTGCATTACTTTCAAGTGTGCAGGAAATTGTATAAGTCTTGCTGTGTAAATCTTCACAACACATGGCAGTATACTAAGTAAACTGATAGTAATGGAAAGCCTATCAGAGTCATATAGCTGAGATGTTTGGAGGGCTCACTAGGACAGCAAAGATTATTTTATTTTACCAACCACTACAATTCTGGAGGACTAGCAGATATATCAGTGCACAGTCCAAGAAGAAAAATAGATACACAGTTTAGAAAACAAGTGGAAAGTAGAGATTTGGGACAGAGAAGTGAAAAATGGTTTGGCACAGCCAAGAAGGGCCAAAAGGTCTGTTTCTGTGCTGTAATGTTCTATGGTTCTATGATAGCATGAATGAAAAAGCACAAACCCAAAAAAATCTGCAGGTGCTGGAAATACAAGCAACGCACACAAAATGCTGCAGAAACACAGCAGGCCAGGCAGCATCTATGAAGAAGAGTAAACAGTGACATTTCGGGTTGAAACCCTTTATCAGGACTGGAAAAACAGATGAAAAGTCAGAGTAAGAAGATGGTGGAGGAGGGAAAGAAGAAGTACAAGGTGGTAGGTGATAGGTGAAGGATAGAGTTCGGAAGTTGATTGGTGAAAGAGATAAAAAGCTGGAGAAGGGAGAATCTCATAGGATACAGTAGAAGACCATGGAAGAAAGGGATGGGGTAGGAGCACCAGGGTGAGGTGATGGGCAGGGAAGGAGATAAGGTGGGAGAGGGAAATGGGAATGGGGAATGGCGAAGGGGGGGAAGGCAATTACCAGAAGTTCAAGACATGTCCATGCTACCAGGTTGGAGGCTACCCAGACGGAATAGAAGGTGTTGCTCCTCCAACCTGAGTGTGGCTTCGTTGTAGCAGTAGAGGAGGCCATGGAAGGACAGGTTGGAATGGGAATGGAAAATTGAATTGAAATGGGTGGCCACTGGAATATCCCGCTTTTTCTGGTGGACAGAATAAAAAAAACAATTACAAAAGCAAGGAGTGAGCAATAGAAAGACAGGAAAAATATTAATTCGAGATTTCCAGAGATTGGGGTGTAACGTTTGAACGACTGTTCACTAATGGTGGAACATGGTAGGTATTCAGGAGGTGTGGAGAATGCATGAAGTAATAGAAAGCAGACAACACTAATGCATGCCAAAGGGTTTGCTCTAATATGGTGATAGTCATTCAGTGCACACACAGGCCCATCAGCCCACTGAGTCTGCACTGACTATTTATTCTAATCCTACACTAATCCAATTTTATTCCCCCTCCCCATGAGATTCTACACACTGGAGGCAATTTATAGCAGCCAACTAACTTATCAACCTTGTAATAATCTTAAACCAGTTCTAGAATTATGCACAGAATACAGATGGAACTTCCTGTGAACGGAGTTAGGAGGAATGAGGAATGTATTGTCGGAAGCAACAGGGACTGTACTGCTTTTTAACAAAATGAATTTTATCAGAAGAGATAAGGTTTAAAATAGTAAAGTTTTAGTTGAATGAGGGCATGAAAAGAGCTTTTGGTAAAGAAAGGAAATAAATTGGAATAGGAGAAATCAATTGTCTATTCTGACACTAGATTAAAAATGGGATAGGAGGATTATGTTTGAGCCCTAATGGTTTCAGAGACTGGGATTGCATTCTTACAAACTTCTCTCAGACAGTAGCCAAGCATTTTACTGAAAGTAAAGCTGGAGAAGCAGCCAGAGCAAAAGACTTAACCTAGAGACCAGGGTATCTCATCTGGGGTTCTGCAAGAGGTCACTGGAGTTCCGCGAGAAGTGATAAAACAACATTTTTTTTAACATTGCGAATCGTTTGCCTTATGTGTTTTTAAAATTTATGAAAGGGAAAGAATGATTAATTTCAAGAAAGGTAAGCTAAGCTTACTATCCTTTTTTAAAAAAAAAGGTTGGCTAAAAATTCATTCCCTACTCAATAGAGCACTGGCAATTATTTTTGGATTATTATATCTACAACTTACCGATCACTATAATGTACTGTGAGCTGTAGATATAATAATTTTTACACAGGGGTTCCCAGAGACCTGAAAATTATTTCAAGGGTTCCTCCAGGTCAAAAAGGTTGAGTAAGGCTGTTCTGGAATGTTGAACATTCAAACACACTGGTAATTTAAGAACAGCATTCGGTTTTAATGATATGCTAAGTATCAAATAAGAATCTGAACACCTCAGTCAAGTAAAAGCAACAAAATACTTACTCGTCCATTACTGATGATAGCGTTCTGCCCTTTGTTCAATTTCACTACATCCTTACAAAACGAACTATGTGACAAAATGAAATCCAGACTGACACTCTCAAACATCTCTTTGAAAGCTGCATTTTCCATACCCTAAAGCAAGCAAATGAAAAAACAGTCAAGCAATCAGAGGCAAATTAAAAGAAAGAGAAACATAAGATGCAAAATTATAGCACATCCCATGTTCTGCGAAAAAAAAGAACCAGAATCAGACATATCTCATGAAATGTATTGTTCTGTGAATACATAATAAAATAACTTTAATTTACAATAAGAAATATATATTTTAAAATTAAATAAATTGTGCAAAAAGGAAAAAAATATATTGTATTATCTGATCAGAAATCTGATAATGATGGGAAAGAAGCTGCCGCTCAAATGTTGAGTATGTGTCTTCATGCTCCGGTACCTGTTCCTTGTTGGTGGTAATTAAGATGACAGATCCTGGGTGATGGGGGTTCTTAATGATGGATGCTGCCTTTTTGAGGCATTGCCTTTTGAAGATGTCCTCTACACTAGGGAGGCTATTGCCCTAATGGAGCTCGCAGAGTTTACAAATTTCTGCAGCATTTTCCAATCCTGTGCCATGGCACCTCCATAGCAAACAGTGATGTAACCAGTTAGAATGCTCTCCACAGTACATCTGTAATTTGCAAGTCTTTGGTTTCATACCAAGACTAATGAAATAAAGCCTCTGTCGTGCTTTGTTTGTAATTGCATCAATGTGTTCAGTCCAGGTTAGATCTTCAGAGATGTTGACACCCAGAACATATAATCATTCATCCTTTCCATTGTTGATCCTTAATGAGGGCCGGTGTGTGTTCCTTCAACATCCCCTTCCTGAAGTCCACAATCAATTCCTTGATCTGAATGACGTCGACTACAATGTTTATGCTGCAACACCACCCAACCAGCTGATCTCTCGCTCCTGTACGCCTCCTTGCCACCATCTGAAATTCTGCCAGCAATAGTTGTGTCATGTGCAAGTTTATTGATAGCATTTGAGCTGTGCTTTACCACACAGCCATGGATGTAGAGGGAATGAAGAAGTGGGGTAAGCATGTATCCTTGAGGTGTGCCAGTGTTGACCGTCAGCGAGGAAGAGATGTTATTTCCGATCTGCACTGACTGTGGTCTTCCTGTGAGGAAGTCAAGGATCCAGTTGTGGGGAAGATACAGATGCAGAACTGAGGGTATGATGGTGTTGAACTCAAGCTGTAATCAATAAACAGCAGCCTGACATAGTTATTGCTATTGTCCAGGTGATCTTGGCTGAATGAAGAGCCAGTGAGATTGTATCTGCCATAGGCCTATTGTGGTGATAGACCAATTGCAGGAGTTGATTCTGGCCATCACTAACTTCTCAAAGCACTTCATCTCAGTAAATGACAGTGCAACTGGACGATAGCCGTTGAGGCAGTTCACCCTGCACTTCTTGGACACTGGTATTGACTGCTGCCTTTTGGAAGCATGTAGGAACCTCTGACTGCAATAGTGAGAGATTGAAGATGCTCTTGAATAGTCTCACCCGTCGGTTGGCACAAATTTTCAGTGCCTAACAGGTATACCATCAGGGCCTGATGCCTGTCTGAGCTGACATGAATCTGATTCCATTTCTAACTTCAATCAGAATTGCTTTTCACTCTTAGTCTTCTGTAGGCCTGTGTTGTTCAAGAACACCGATCCTGAACGCCACCAATGTGCTTAGCAATACAGTTGTGGGTGTAGACAGAGTAGAGCAATGGGCTAAGCACACATCCTTGAGGTGCACCAGTGTTGATTGTCAGTGAGGATTTCCAGGTTTTGGAGCTTGTTCATTAGTACTGAAGATATGCTGGTGTAGAATACTGAGCTATGATCAACAAACGGCAGCTGGTTTTGCTATTGTCCAGGTCATTCAAGGACGAGTTGAGAGCCAGTGAGATTGCATCCGCTGCAGACCTATTGTGGCAATAGGCAAATCGCAGTGGGTCAGGTCCTTACATAGGAAGCAATTGATTCTGGGCATGGTCAACTTCTCAATGTGAGTGCAACCTGGCAACAGTTGTTGAAGCAGCTCACTCTGTTCTTCTTAGGCAATCATATGATTGCCACTCTTTTGAAATAGATGGGAGCCTCTGACTGCAGCACTGAGGACTGAAGGGGTCCTTGAAAACTCCTGCCATTTGGTTGGCACAGGTTTTCAGTGCCCTACCAGGTACAGCTTCAAGGAATGACACCTTACGAGGGCTCACCTTCTCTAAAGATGTTCTGACGTCAGCCTCTGAGACAGAGATCCCAGGGTCACTGGATGCCGCATGGATGCACACAAATGTAGTTTTATTCTCCCTTTCAAAGTGTGCATAAATGGCACTGAGCTCACCTGGGACTGAAGCATCAGCGCCATTCACCACATTAGGTTTTACCTTGTAGAAAGTATTGGCCTGCAAATCCTGCCAGAGCTGACGTGCATCCAATTCTGTCTTCCACTTCAATCAGAATTCTTTTCTCTCTTTTAAAATAGTCTTCCATAGGTCTTACCTGGATGTTTAGTATAGTTCTGGATCACTGGTCTTGAATGCCCTCAGCAGACCATGAATTTCATGTTTCATCCATGACTTTTGGGTATGTCCAGTATGTTCTCAAAGGCACACACTCATCCACACAGTCTTGGTGAAGTTGGTGACAAATGCGGCGTATTCATTCATATTCGAAGATGAATACCTGAATATTGTCCAGTCCACTGACTCAAAGTAGTCCTGTGAATGCTCCCTCTGCCTCCCTTGACCATACCTCAGTCCTCACCACTGATGCTGTCTTTAGTCTCTCTCTGTATGCTGGGAGTAGAAGTCAGCCAGGTGATTGGATTTTCCAAAGGGTAGGCATGGGATGGCATGGTAAGCATTCTTGATGGTGGTATAATTGGTTAGCTGTGTTGGTTCCTCTGGTGCCACAGGCTATGAACTAGTTCAGAGACCTCTTCAAGCTGGCCAGGTTGAAATCCCCTGCGATGATAGGGGAGACATCAGAGTACACAGTTTCATGACTGTGCTCAGCTTCTCCAGTGCTTGCCTGACAATGACCAGAGGTGGAATGTACACTCCCAACAGCTGAAAACTCTGGCAGAGAATGATTTTTAGGTAGTCATTACTGCAAATAAAACACCATATTTTCTTTTATCCTGCTTGCAAGAATCTTGGACTACTGAATGTAATCTCAATATACCCTACTTGAAAACATGCCTGTAAGAGTAACGCCAAATTAAGAACAGACTTAGGGCACATTTGGATAAGATGTTTGTTGGGTGTGCAATGCCCTTTATTGTCTACTTCTATTGATGTCCATACTTGAGCCACAGTTGCTAAGGACCATCTTCTCTTTTCCTATAATTCATTGAATTCCTTTAGTATTTCTCCATTAAACATTCGCAGATCAAATGTTTATTTCATTACTGTGTCCTCGTCTATTAGACTAATTAGAAATTCCATCTTCATGACAGAAATAACATCACTTCTGTAATCAGATACTGACAACTTAGCCAGCAGTCAGAGACTAATGGAAAGCCGACAGCAAACAATCTGCAAAATACAGGACAAACATAGCTTCCAATAATGGATACAGATCTGCAGCAGTCAGATGAGAAGTGTCTGTAGCCCATTGTGTGATATACATATACATTCTGTAGCACAAAATCATTATTGTGATTCATGGATAATTGCAGCAAAATATTAACTTTAGAATCCATATTTGACAGAAGTGATAGGGCTCAAAATTTTAATGCACACTCTATTCAGAAAATTAACTTGAAGAACCATATACAGTATACTCTGTTTTACAGAACAACAACAACACTCATCAGCTCAATCAAACACATCCTGGAAAACAAATATATTACTGTGTGTACTAAAAAGGTATTATCAAATGGTACTAACTTCCGAATTCAAGTATTAATTAAAATTGTTTCTAGTTTAGTTGGGTCTTGTATTTAGTCCCAGACATTTTTCCACAACAAAATGGAATGCCAGCATAAAGCACACAAGCACTTCTTCACTATATATTTTACATTAATCAACATGTCATCATTAGAAATTCACATCATCGTAACACCAGACAGTATTGATGCAATGCTGGTTAATATGAAGATTATATTACAAATTTCACACCTTAAAATGCAAAAGTTATGAAAAAATTATAAATTAAGAAATTGAGGAATTTAGCTACATCTGTAAGTCAGTACACTCTTATGAATAAATGATACACTCTAATTTAAGTGCCATCAAGCAAAGAGGGCCTGTAGATGGCAGCATCACTGTGGGGATGAAAAACAGGGAGTTAACTGGCCTTTTAATTGAGAGCCATACAAGTGTGCCATTGCTGGCAAGTGGGCAATATAAATAAGGAATCATCTACAATAATCTCACAATGTACTTTGAGCATTGAAGGCCCTATTTTGAAACCACAAAACAGTTTGCCAAAGATCAAGCAACTAGTCAACCAAAGCAAATGGAAGGATAGTGCTGACTTGTTTTACATCACTGAGAAAAATCACTTACTCCTACAGCAAATTCCATGATGTCTGTCCCCTCAGCCAATGCTTTTGCAGTTTCTTCTTTTGTCAATTTTGTGATGAAGTTCTTAGCATTGTTCACGCTCTGTGTGTTAAGCGCAGCCCAGATAGCTCGAGCAATAACAGTATTCTCTTTGGTGGGTTCATTCCTTGGATTGTTTATCAATCCAATTCTTAAGTTACTGCTAGATTTCTGAAAAGCAACAAATAAATACATCAATAGTAGTACAAAAATGGTTAATTTGAATCTTCAAACTTCAGAACCAAAAATGGTGAATGACAAATGAGTAAAATGCATCCACAATTTTGAAAGGAACAGATATTTGATGATGGCTGTCTTCTGTTTTTAAAGACCGAAAAAAGATTGTAGCAAAAATATTAGGCAAAAGAAAGTTAAGTGAAATTTGGCAGTCTAAAATTTCAATTGCATAACATTTTTTTTCAATGCTTAGAAAGCAAGAAGCAATTTCATCCTCCTCCCCCCGCCCCCCCATAGGCACATGCTATAAAGACCATTTCAAATATAAAACTAGAAAATAACAGAAAACCTCAGCAGGTCCAGCAGTTTCTGGGGTAAGACAAATAGACTAGAAATGTTAACGGTTTCTTTTTCAACAAATATTGCCTAACCCAAGATTTTCCAGCACTTTCTGTTCATTTCAGATTTCCAACATCATCAGTTTTTAAGTGACCATTTTATGTCTGATTTATATCACTTTGGAAACTTAAGATTTCTAGGTGTAAGTCAACCTTGCACTCTGTTTAGCTGCATGGAGTACAACAAAGTTTATAGGTTCTTGATTAGTCGGGCCATCAAGGGCTATGGGGAGAAGGCTGTGACTCTTCGCTTTCAATACCAGCTTCTCATCTGACACTACAGCACAGCCACAATCCTCCATATCATCACCACCACCTGCAACAAAACACAAGAAAAACTGCAGATGCTGGAAATCCAAAGCAACACAGACAAAATGCTGGAGGAACTCAGCAGGCCAGGCAGCATCTTCTACAGGACAGAAGTAAAAAAAGAAGTTAGAGTAAGAAGGTGGGGGGACGGGAAGTAGTACAAGGTGGTAGGTGATAGGTGAAACCGAGAAAAGGGGATGGGGTTAAGTACAGAATTGATTGGTGAATAGATAAAGGGCTGGAGAAGGGGGATCAGAAGGGACAAACAGAAGACAGACGAAGTGAAGGAGGAGGGGCACCAGAGGGAGGTGATGGGTAGATAAGGAGATAAGGTGCGAGAGGGATGGGAGAGGTGGAGGCAGAGCGATCAAGACAGGGGAGGGCAGGTGTTAAAAATGGACCAAGTAAATTTGAGGGTAGTATTGAAGTTGGAGGCATAGTTGCTTAAGTCAATGAGCTCAGTCTGGGTGCAGGAAACAGCCCATCAATGTAGCATAGGAAAAACTGGGGTGCGATACCAGTGTAGGCTTGGAACATGGACTGACCATGTAGCCAACAAAAAGGCAGCCATTGCTGGGAGCCAAGCCAGTGCCTATGGCTACACCTTTGGTTTGAAGGAAGTGGGGCTCCTTCAGCACCCCCCCCCCACTTCCTGTACATCGGTGAGGCCCAATGTAGATTAGGAGACTGCTTCGCTGAGCACCTATGTTCTGTCTGCCAAAAAAAGGATCTCCCAGTAGCCACCTACATGTTTACTTCCCATTCCCATATGTCAGCCTTCTCTACTGCCGCAATGAGGATACACTTAGGCTGGAGTTGCAACACCTTATATTCCATCTGGGTAGCCTCCAACCTGTTGGCATGAATGTTGATTTCTCAAAATTCCAGCAATTGCGGTCCTGTCCCTTTCCCTGTTTCCTTCTCTTACCTTATCTCCTTACCTGCCCATCACCTCCCTCTGGTGCTCCTCATCCTTCCCTTCTTCCATGGTCATGTTCTATCCTGTTCTATCAGATTCACCATTCTCCAGCCCTTTATCTCTTCCACCAATTAACTTCCCAGCTCTTTACTTCATCAACCACATCCCCCACCCCCCCCCCCCTGTCAACTACCACCTTGTACTTCTTGGTTCAAGACCCTTTGTCAGTCCTGACAAAGGGTCTCAACCCAAAACGTTGACTGCTCCTTTCAACAGATGCTGCCAGACTTGCTGAGTTCATCCAGCTTTTTTGTACGTCTTGATTTGACCACAGCATCTGCAGTGCACTTTGTGTTTACCTTGTGCTTCTTCCTTCCCTTCCACCCCCCCCCCCCCAACTTTCTTACTCTGACTTCTCTTTCTTTCCAGTCCTGATGAAGTGTCTCAGCCCAAAACATTGACCTTTTACTCTTTTCCTCCAGATGCTGCCTGGCCTAAGTGCCTCCAGCATTCTGTGAATATATACAAAAGGTGACCATCTAGGCTCTCTTCTTATCCTAAGGATATAATTCAGCCCCATTTTCATTTTAAGTTCTGCCCAGTGATTAAATTGTCAAACAAATGTTAACAACTGCAAGAGCAAGCCAAAGGAACTTAGTAATTATCACAAATGCCTACTCAATTGAGTTCTCAAAATCAGCTGTGTGCTGGAGAAGCACAGCCAAGATCGTGCATTTCCCAGTCACTGGGGAAATTATAGCACAAACACCATCTGTACTAAGAGCTTTCATTGTATAAAAACAGGAGACAGTCAAGAATGAAACGCATCAATTTGTAAAGGCGCACCTAATCTTGGACTACAAAGGAAGAAAAAAAATCTCCCACAAAACTCAATACAAATTCCTTAGCTATTTCCTTCAATATTGTAGCTACTCCTCTACTTCAGAGACAAAATGATATGAAAATAGTTAGAATACAGGTAAGACCATTAATAAGGAACAATGTGTGCATAATCCAACAGGTGCGGAAAATAAGCATGCAATATTTATTAATCACCTGCAGACATATGTCTGCAGTTTAGATATACAGATGCTCTGATTAGATGCATACCATCAAAAAGATACTTGGATTAGCCATCAGCATACTGATTGGATGGCGTGTGAATTCTTTCTTTTGCAACATAAAGTGAAGACACCCAAGATATATTATACTTGCAATTATTTCTTCATGAAATCTCACCAATCTCAAAATTAAACAAAGCACATTCTGTTGCAATCTCTGTTCACATGTTAGACACACACTTAATGAAGTCTTTTTATTGTCTTTCTTCTCATACAACAGAAAATGTAACTCAAAGCTTCACGATTCAACTGCCATGGAATATTCTCACTCTAACCAGCACATCATGCTAGTTTGTTGCTTTAAAGGGTAATTAAAGGTTCACTTCATTAATACTGAGACCTGACTGAACAGCTGCAAAACATACAACAGGCTTTCCAAAGTAATAATGCATATATAATAGGGAATGTTTTCTCCAACTTTCTGCAGCTGAGAAACCCATTCTGAGTGCTTCAGTGCCCGACTTCCATCACTCAGGGTATTGCTGCAGGCAAGGCCAAGAATCTTGCAGCCACAGGTAAAGACATAACCATCAATGAACAGTTTTCACTTGTAAAGGTAGGTATTATTTACATAGTCAGTATGTCTTTATTCGGAGATAAGATAGGACCAATTTTTCAAAGCGGAAACAAAATGCATTGATGTGGGCATTATGATTGATGTAGTCTACAAGGACTTCAATAAGACCTTTGTTAAGGTCTCATTTGGGAAGCCAAAAAGGTTAGACCCCATGGGATCCAATCAAATTAACAAACTGGCTTGGTAATAAGCGGCAGAGTCACAGTGTAGGGTTACTTGTGTAATTGAAAGGCTGTGATCAGTGGTGTACTTACAATCCTTACTGTTTGCTAGATACATTTAATGACACTGTGAATAAAAAACGTGTGATTAGTAAGTTCACTGCTCACACGAAAATTGACAGTGAAGTGGATTGCCTTAGGGTACAGGATGGTATTATTATTTGGTATGGTAAAGCATCCTTGTAAGTGTAAAAGAGGACTAATAAAGGTTAAGAAATACACAATGAATGCAATGAATACTAGGTTCTTTACGAAGCATGGGACCATATCAGACGCTTCCAACTTTACCCTTAACCTATGCTACATTCTGGTCTATATGGTGGATCAAAAAACCTTTAGGATGGAAAGCCAGGTCAGGAGAGCTGGGCTGAGGCATTTCTTTTTGAAACAGTGTACACAGGAATCCCTCATATCCCTCCCATTAAGCGTTCTCGCTCTGAAACACTCGTTCTTGTTTTCTGACTGCATATTAGTCAGTATGATGCTGAGGGGTTGGGGTGGGAGGAAAATCTTAGAACCCTGCACTTCAGTCTTACCTGAAATGTATCCCAATGACCATGTTTTCTGACACAATGGAGGCCTCGCAATAATCCATCTAAACACCTTAAGAATGTGTTATTTACTACAGTAGTTTCTACTGAAGTTTTCAGCTATAAAAGATCAGATCTTGAGTATGTACAGTACGGTACAAGTCTTAGGCACATGTAAAAAAATCTGTAAAGCAAAGATGCTTTCAAAAATAATGAAAAGTTTCTAAATCCCAAAAAAATACTACAAGTGAACAGTAAAAATGCAAATCAAATCAATTTTTGGTAAGACCTTCCTTCACTTTTAAAACTACATTAATCCTCTTTGGCACACTGTTGTGCTGTTTTAGAAAATCAGCTGGTAGGTTGTTCCAAGCATTTTGAAGAACTTGCCACAGTTCTCCTGCAGAGTTTTACTGTCTCATTTTCATTTATCTCTCCAAATAATTCCAGAATGCTCCAATGATGTTGAAATCAGGGCTCTGTGGAGGACATGCTATCTGAAACTATATAAAAAGTCTAGAGTATCTAAGAGTTTTGCTTAGTCCTGTAGCCATGTCATTGTCAACAGTCAGCAAAGTATTGCTTTTCTCTGGCTTCATCTCAAGCCACTTCCTTCCAGGTGTTACTAGCATGGATAGATGATTGGCTGCTTGGCAGGAGGCACGAGTAAGAATAAAGTGAGAATCTGGTTGGATGCTGGTGACTAGTGGAGTTCTGCAAGCGTTGGTGTTGAGACCTCTTCTTTTTACATTATATGCCCATGATTTGAATGGCAAAATTGATGGCTTTGTAGCCAAGTTTGCAGACGATATGAAGATATACGTAGGGGCAGGTGCTGTGGAGGAAACAGGGAGGCTGCAGAAGGACATAGACAGATTAGGAGAATGGGCAAAGAAGTGGCAAATGGAAGAAAGTGTTGGAAAGTGTATGGTCATGCACTTTCGTAGAAGGAACAAGAGCGTAGCTTATTTTCTAACTGTATAGAAAATTAAAATATCTGAGGTGCAAAGGGTATTGGAAGTCCTCTTGCAGGATTCCCTAAAGGTTAACTTGTAGGTTAAGTCGGTGGTGAGGAAGGCAAATGTAATGTTCACAGTCATTTCGTGAGGACTAAAATATAAAAGCATAGATGTAATGCTGTGGCTTTATATTGTATTTTTGAAGCTTTGCTTGAGAGTATTGTGAGCTGTTTTGAGCCCCTTATCTAAGAAAGGATGTGCAGACATTGGACAGGATTTAGAGGAGGTTCACAAGAATGATTCTGGCAATGAAAGGGTTATCAAATGAGGAGCATTTGGGAGCTCTGGACCTGTGCTTGCTGGAGCTTAGAATGAATGGTATTCTCATTGAAAGCTATGAATGCTGAAAGGCCTAGATAGGGTAGATGTGGAGCTGATGTTTCCTATAGTGGAAGAGTCTAGGACTAGAGGACACAGCCTTAGAATAGAGGGATGTCCATTTAGAATGAAGCTGATGAGGAATTTCTTTAGCCAGAGGGTGGTGAATCTGTGGAATTTACTGCTACAGGCAAATGTGGAGGCTAAGTCATTGGATGTATTTAAGGTGGAGGTTGATAGGTCCTTGATTAGTCAGGCCATGAAAGGCTATGGGAAGAAAGCAGGAGAATGGGGTTGAGAGCAAAAATGATTCAGCCATGATGAAATGGCGGAGCAGACTCAATGGGCCAAATGGTCAAATTCTGCCCCTATCTCTTATGGTCTTATGGTCATCCTGATGCTATCCAAAGCAGGACTCTAAATGCATCACTTACAACCCATGACCCCACAAATAAGACCTCCATCTTGGCAGGTATTTCATAATCCAGAACTTCCCAGCCCCCTCTCTGAAATTCAAAGAATTCTCACCCCCTGCTCAAAATCACAGTAGTGTAGTGGTAAATACAATGCTTTACAGTAACAGCAACCCGGGTTCAGTTCCTGCTTATGTCTATAAGGAGTTTGTACATTCTCCTTGTAACCACATGGGTTTTCTCTGGGTGCTCTGGTCTCCTTCCACAGTCCGAAGACTTTCTGTTGGTAGGTTAATTGGTCATTGTAAATTGTCCTGTGATTAGGCTAGGGTTAAATCAGGGGTTGCAGGGCAGCGTGGCTCGAAGGGCCAAGAAGGGTCTATTCCACATTGTATCTCAATAAAAAAAAATCTCTATCTCCTCAAACTTATGCTCTTGGTATCATCTAGCATGGCCAATGTACCTCTTGTGAGTAGCTTCCTCCATTGATAACTGCACAGGTAAAGGGCAAGAACATCCTCCCAATGATCCCAGCCCTGGTGAGAACCACTCAGGTTATGTTTTAGTGTTTCTTTGTAGGTGTAGATCATCTAAAATCTATTTCTAGTCTTTTTGCCCAATTTTGTCTTTCTTTGAGATGAATCCAGAGTGTCAGATAGTAATCAGAACAAAGTTGTAATACAACAAATAATTGGTGATATCCAATCTTCATAGTAATAAATTCTTACAAATTTTCTCTTTTCCTCTCTTAAGGCACAAATTAAGAAAGAACATAATGATGCCAGTTAGCTCTTGGTATCAGTGAACTTCTGAAGATTGCCACAAAGAAGTATTATACGAAGAGCACTGTGCTCCCATTACACTTGTATTTGTAATGCTTTGTAAAATAATCAGTCATCCAGTTACCTTTTCAAAGTACCACCACATTAGAGCCAATTGCAGCAATCCTTTGTTTCATAACTGCAGCCTGAATATCAAACTTGCTTGGTTTGTATGACTTGACTTATCAGTAGTTGGATGTGCAGAGAGGTATAGTGATGGCTTTTATTGTGATATCTTACCAGATGCTTAAGGGCTTCATACAGTAACTGCCGCCCTGAAGAGTCATCAAAATCTCCGATGATCCAAAATGTAAGTGGACGAATGTACTTATCATCTACAAGACCAAATGGGGAAATACAAGTAAATAAAACACATTCTACAATTTTTTAAAATATTTCCCTCCCTTACCATTAGATTTATCTCAGCAAACAAATACACTTCATGTGTAAAAATGTATCAGACGTGTTGTATTCACATTCAGCCTGCCAGAGGGGCACAGAGGCTGCACAGAAGTGGTGCAGAGAGCACATTATGTCGTTCATTAACTGTCATTTAATTTGAACATAAGCGATCACATTTGTTTGAAAACAAAATCAGAAAAACTGGTGATCAGGATTCAAATTTAACCTTACAACTACAACACAAGTTCATGCCCCCCCCCCCACCCCAGTAGTTAGAATCACAATTTTTAGTGCAATCACTACTACATGCATTTAACTATTGTCATGCATTTCGTGTTCTCTACATAACTTCACAGATCTGGTGTTTCAAAAATAAATAGTGACAGAGAATTACAGAACCTAAATTAACTACTAAGTTCAAATCAAATAACAATGATCAATAGCAGCATGCCTGTTAGCAGCATTTAGAAACCCAGACTTTGTTTCTGACTCATGCCATTCACTGATTTGAGTGAAGTATCAGAGATTTGAGTGTTGATCATTTATATATAATAAAGGGAGTTATTTAATTCCAAAGATTGTGTTTATTCTAGTAAGCAAATATTTCAAAGATTTAACACCTGAGGAAGTTCTACTAATAGAAGTATATCAAGATTACTCCTTAGCTATGTTTTATTCTAATCTCGTCATGTGTATAATGTTCTGAATAATTGCTGAGTACTGAAGACATTTACTATAGGAAAGCTAGAGAATGGCCATATTTGTAACTTATAACAAAAGCAAATGCTTTAGTATGTCACAACTGCAACTACAATGTTTCTGAAGAATGTGAAGGCTTGCAGCTGTGATTTCTCTTGTGTTCAAATGGTAAGTGACCAAAGAATAAAGAAGTCCAAAAAAATTAACACACTTGGGTTGTATATGTGCATTCTTTTTGAAAGGGATATCTAACTTGCCTTACATTTCCTATTGCTCATTGCAACACGGCAAATTTATACAGTCCCACTCTGTTGCAGCAAAGGGAAATAGTTAGGAAATATTGAGTTACATAATCTATGTTATGGGACTACTGTTGCAATGTCAGTGTTCAGTGGTGTCAGAACTCTGTCATTTTCAAGAATATCTTTAGTATGAAGGCCAATGAGATATAAGTAGCACTAAAATGTTCAAATAATGTTCTCAAAATGTGTTTTATTCCATCTTTGTATTGGTCAAAAATATGTAATAGAATCAGACTGATTAGCAATGAGACACAAAGATTATTGGCATGGAAAACAAGTAAATTCTAGACTATAACATCTGGTGAAACACCAGATGTGAAGCACTCTTTCATCCTAGCAGGATAGAAGAACCTATCGTCCTTTTCAAGAATTTTCCTCCATCTTGACCATGCAGAGGACCAGTGCCACTGCTGCGTAACAATAGAAGGCAAGAGAAAATCAGAAAGCTCTGTCTTGCATGGATGCTTCTGACCCCCAAAAACATGTTCTGGTTATACATACTGTAAGACAATTATAAAAGGGCAAAAAGAAAGCTTTAAACTGGTAGCCTAGCCATCATATTTAAAATGAACATAAACTTTTCCTTCTCTTACACAAGTTAATACATAAAAAAAGCAGAACCACCAATAAATATAGTAACCCAACACCATTTTGATTAGAAACAAAGTATTTCTCTTACAGACATGAGGGAAAGTAGGTGTTTTTTTTCCTTTTAGTAATGTATAGTTTCTCTAATGCAACAGTGTCGAACTGAGACATTGCAGTGATCAGCAGACAGAGTCTAGAATGGTAGTGAGGCCAGGAGGCAGGGAATAACCTTGATTTTGACCACCATAGGCAGGACCTCAAAAACTAAATTATCTTTCTTTCTTTTCACATGAATGCTGTCCAACCTGTTGAGTGTTTCCAGCAATTCACTATTTTGATTCAGATTTTCAGATGCAATTTCTTTACTTACAGTACATCCACATATGAGCCTCTGCTGAAGGCTGCAGTTGGTTTCTGGGAGAAAAAGAGGATGAATCTTTAGTGAAGTGTTTTAAACAGTACAGTTTCAGGGTAAATGAAGTTGATAAAATCCAGTTTTCTAAGAGTAAATATGATTTACTCTCAGGCTACTGAGGTAGTAAATTACACAAGGGATCAATTTTGATTGCTACATCATTGTTGATCTCACTTAAGAGTGTAATTCAAAAATAAAATGTGTTATAGCAAATAAAATTCTCTCCACTAAGTCCGAAGCAGAATATCTTGAATGTTGTTTTGACACCCAAGAATGGAAACAATGTTGCTGTATTCTAGATTAAGGCAATTTTCATCTGCAGAGCATCTTTGTCAGGAAGTCAATAAACTGTAAATGCTGAAAATCTGAAATAAAATACAAAGTGCTGAAAACACTCAACAGGTCAGGAAGTACCTGTGGAAAGAAAAGCAGAGGAAATGTTTCAGGAGGAAGATTCTGCAGATTTTTTTGGAAACAATTTCTCAGCAATCCTGTACAATTATAGCTAGATGCAGTTAACTACTCATTTTCAAACCTGGAGTCTGACTGACAAGAAAGCTGTATCAGGGCGCAATCCATGAAGCTACATAATAAGGGCGTGTCATGCCACAAGGAAACAATTTGAAATTGGTTTGTTAAGGTTCAAAGTAGATTACTCCTGCACTTGTTACAACAAATATTGACAATGCAGGTTTGGCATTTGCACATCCTGCCTAAGTGCCAGCCAGTCCTTTGTATTCATTTATCTGTAACAGCAGGACTTATTCTGCCTGGATTCACCACTCTTATAGCCAGGTTGTATTATAAATCAGCACAGGTACGTGAAGTGACAGGTTAACAACAGCTTAAAGTCTGGTCATGAATATCAATAATCAAGCATATTTGAAAGAACACACGGAAAATAAGGATGCTGAAAATCTAAAACAAAAGCAGAAAAAGCTGTAAACTGCCATTTATGCTGCAACTATGGAAAGAAAAACAGAGTTTAGATTTTGGGTCAAAGAGCCTTTGACAATTCCCCAGTTCTGACATAGTGTCCTTGAAATAATATGTTCTGTTTTTCCTTCCACAGATGCTGTTTGATGCTGTTCTGCTGATGTGCCTATTAACGTGAAGAAGTCAAATGAGATGTTTACATAAACTAACACTTTACTAATAATGCATTGTTATAATGGATTGTATGTTGAAAATTAAATTATGCAAGATTATTAAAAATTAGATGTGTATCATGCGAATTCATGCTATTATTCCCATCTTATTTCTTCCATCGATTTCAAAAGAATTATTTTATACAAGCAACATCAGTGGATAATTATGTAAGTAATACATTATGTTAGTAAGGTATAAGATTAATTATCTCTCAGTGAATTATTTTTCCACTCAATTGCATATCAAAGAATTTCTGCTCAAAATTTCTGTATTTCAAATGGTCAAAATCTTCAACGTACAACCTCATGGAATCACTTTTTTTCTTTGTGACCCCTCACTCTTCCATTTCTGCTAAGATGATGGGCATCACTGAAATTACTCATTTTCATTGGAACCGAGACAGTAGCAATCAACACACTGTTTGGATGACATGACAGCAGAGCGCAAAGGAATTGTCAATAAATGCAGAGTCATGGCCACTTCCTAAAAGAGACCATTAACACTGCTAGATTTGAAGAATTCTGCTTAAATACTTCCTTTTTAGCGTCTCAGGAGAGTAAGGAAATTCACACCCAACTGATATTGACCAAACCTCACACAGAGCTGAGAATAAACCCAATACCACCCTGGTCACTGTAGATTTAGAAGGACTCAGATCATTATCATCATTTGAATACAGTTTTAGAAACTGGCTTCAGAGGGCCAAATAATTGTCAGCAATTCAATATGCAATACTAAAGTTGACGATTAAATTAATACATGTCAAGAAATTGCCTTTTGATTTTGTGATCAAATCCGAAGTAGAGAAAATTAGCTTGATTGACCAAATGTACTTTTGTTATCCCTTTCCTAAATTTACACGTAAATTTTCTCAACAATCTCAATTAATAGATATATGTGAGCTGTGACTTCGATCCTTAAAGTTCCAATGTACCATAATAAGAGTCCTGATTGCATTTAGAATTGAGTGGTTGCACTGAAATCCAATAATAAAGCAATTGAGTGGAAAATATGAAAAATGCATTGCACTAAAGTAGATATTGGAATCAGACTAACAAATAGAGCAGAAAGTTACCATAGATCTCTCGCGAAGAAATCCCTGCATAAAAATAAGCATAAAAGGAAAAAAAATCAAGTAAAAAATGAGTAAAGTCAAATTTATAGCATATTGAAGCTACATTTAACTTCATGGTGTACATGCATGCCATTTTTTTCTCTAACATTAGAGCCTATGGCATTCAAACACAGAAAGTACCCATTGTAAACCACATCACCTGAAGGAGAAACGTTTCAGAACAGAAATTTTAATGTGAAGAAACACAGCATTAATCAAATGTGTCAGATACAATTTTTTGAAGGCAGTTTTAAACATTTAGGTCAGCTGAAGTTAACAACTTTGAGATGTCCTTCAGAGATTACTTAATTTGAAATGCTACCTACACTTAATTCCTGACTGAAATGAAAGTGCACTTTAAAAACAATAAGTGAATTTAGTTGCTAACTTGTGCCATTTCAGGATCTGAAAGTCTATTTCAATCTCATCTTTGAAACAGCAACATTTTAACCACAATGTGGCCTGATGACCTGAACTGAAGGAGGCTGGCCTAACATTTGACAGCAAGATGCTCCTCTTTGTTCAAGAACAGTTGGAGTGATGCACAAGATTCAAGACCTGGAAGTGAATTGTCAAGGCATCTGTAGCTTTGTGCAACTTGTTCAATGTGATGCAACTGTACAATATTCTGTTTCAAGCTGTTTTAGATAGTTAATTCATAATCTAAAATCCCCACTTCCTTTAATTCAGAGAAATACTAAATTTAACAAACTAGGTTTAATATTTTTGAAAACACAAGTAAAAAAAAATCAGACATACAGCCCATTGAGCCAGCACTGTTATACAGTAATTCAATCATACTTGAAGCTCTACCTCAACTACCTCACTGCCCAATTGTCACATTCTTTGGACCCCTAAATCTTCTAAAGATTCACTGAACAGTTGAAAGTACACAGGCCTATGGAATCCAAATTAATTTTGTTTGACCAAAAAAAAAGACTTTTCCCATAAAGCAAACATTGTTTAAAAACTATTCTCCTGTTAAGGTGAATCATAAGCCATTTATAGAGAAAAATTAAATTCAAATTAGTCATCTTCCAACATATTTGCATAACTACAAATTGGAGCACAGATCAGACTCACAGTGTAAGCTACAGGGTTGGTACAGGAAAGGAATTTATATAAATAAGTTAGTTCACTGCATTCAGTTATGGATGATTAGACTACTCTATGTCCCACCCAATATACAGTAATACCTCTAGAGTAATAAAACACCCGATTTCTAAATAAGAAGAAACAGATGGTAATGAAACAAACAATCATGAAAAAAATTGATCAGAAAAATCAGTAAAATAAATTAAATCATATCTAATCTGGGAGAAATTAATCTACTCATGACTGCTCTAACCATCAAATGATGAACTGCAGACAGAAAACTGAAGGCTTACAATTCAAGAATTAATTATTGAAAGAAAAGAGCATTTTAAAAAAAGCAATATTCCACAAACTGCATTGTTCTTGAAAAGTACAGTTGCTGAGGAAGTAATAAAGAAATATCACTCTATCACTGCGCACCTGTAATGATCTTTTTATCACTGCGCACATGTAATGATCTTTTTAACACTTGTCAAGTAACTAATGAACCACACTGGCCATCTCCCAGATATTACTAATGCAGCCAAAGAATGCATTAACAAACGAACAGCAGGGAAAAAAAATCTTATCTGAGATGATAGACTGTAAACACAGCAGTAAAGTGCACAACAAAATTTCAAGACAAGAAAAATACCAGGATAGATTGGAAAAGAGGCACCATAGTATTCACCACTTACATGGTATATTTCTAAAACAAAGCAGCTGCCAGGAATTGACAAAAACTTGCATCACACAATAAATACCAACTAGGTGAAACAGTGAACTTTTCTCTTTCCATGGATGACTTATTAATATTTTCTAGCATTTATGTTTTTGATATGAACAAGTTAATACATAAATTTCACAATAGATATCAAAATAGTTCAGAAAAATCTGCAGTTATATAAGATTTATCAAAAAGGCAATAAACAAGAAAATGAAGAATCAGCAGTTATGTGCTAACAATAAAAAAGACAAGAATGCAGAAATTTAATTCAAAAATTACATGAAAATAGTGTGTACTACAGGTAACAATTTCCATGAATCAGACTCTTCTATAGGGAGGCAAAAAACTGGCAGATATTGGAATAAGAGAGATTATAGAAATCTCAAAATCAGTGACCTGTACAGCAGAGTGATGGAACAAGTGATAGAGAGAAAACTCTGTGTGTGTGTGTGTGTGTGTGTGTATGTGTGTGAGAATGTGCATGTGTGTACACATGGATGTGTGTGTGAGGGCAAGGGAGTAGACCCAGAAGTTTATAAACCAACTTGACTTTCTCCCAATTTTTCTTCATTACCAACAAAAAGTATTTTCCTTAAGCAAACTAGCTAGCAATCCAATGAACTGAAATTTGTAACATGCACCAGTTCTAGAATTTTACAATTATTACTTAGAACATAACATCCTTAACAAGATTAATGTTTAATTTTGGCTCGGAGTAGCTTTGAGAAATAAGATTCAGCTCAAGCTCAATTGTATAGAGATACATTCTTTTATGAAAGATGAGTCAAGAAACCATTATCAAGTAAGCTATCTTTTAAACTTGCTGCTTAAAAGAAAAATTCACATATTTAAGAATGAAAACTCAATGGAATTTGATTAATGTTATGCAAATGTGCTTGTCACAAAAAATGAGCATTTTAAGAGGGATGACGAGCCAGCTATGATAAAAGCAATTATAATTATTTTTAAAAACTACAATAAGTTATAGTGGTGTACAAAAGTCAATGGTAATTACCATGATGATCAAGATCCGAGAACACAAAATATTAAAAAAATTGGTTGAATAATAATATTGACTGTAAAACTCATGGGACTTAGCAAATGGTATTCTGATTCTGGCAAATTGCAAGAAGGAAACCCAGCATGTTTGAGGAGAAATTCCCAGCTTTGTGGTTATGTAAGTACCTTATAAAAATTCACTTAAGTACAATGCTTTGGATGAAGGAACAGTTCACAGAAGTACTGATGAAATTAAAAACCAGCTGTAAAATCAATGCCCATTTTTAAACCTAGCTACTAATTAGACTATGCTTGAACTACAGTCAGATAATACTCCTTTGGTTACTAAATGCTTTACTAACTGCTTGTTAAATGTTATGCCAGTCTCAAAATATTACTGAACAATTATCCCACAAGTTTCACAGTTGCTGCACCCTCATTGGTAATTTCTTGTCATTCTTCTCGTTAATATCTCCAATTATTAACCCCAATCTCTTCATGCACTAGAAAGGTTTCCACATACTCAAAGTCAGATAGGCCTGAACTCTCCTGTATTTTCCCCAACTCCCTTCTGCATCATACTATTGAATGTGTACTCATCATATTGCCAGAGCATTCCAAATTCCAAAATATTTGTCCCTCATCTTTTGTCCTTTTGTTATCAACCCTTCAGCCTCTGGAAGCAGTCTCTGTTTACTCTATTATGTCTAGCAATTCTCTTAACAACCCCTTTTCCCAGAAAAGTAAACTCAACTTATTAGATTTTGAATAGATAAGTTTTTTTACCCCCTCCTGTGTCTTTACATCCTTCCTCAAGTGTGGTGCCTTTGAATTTGACATAATAATATAGGTATTGTGTTAATAATATTGCATTGTAAAATTGGTGAGAGCCAGTGTTTTATACTGGCTTAGCATAACTTTGTATTTGGCTCTCTATTCCTTTAGTTACTAAATGCTGGTTAAGTGTAATGCCAGCTTTAAAAGATTATTGCTCAATTATCCCACAGATCACCCAGTTCTTGCTCCCTCATAATCCCTCCTCATTTGTCTTATTAATAAAGTCTCATTATTGACCTTAACCTCTTCATGCTCTATAAAGGTTTTCACACTCAATATACTGTACGACCAACTGTAAGACAACGTGCTACCAGAGTCTGGTTGACCAAATGGGAATAGCCTGAGGCTATTTGGAAATTGTGATACGTCATGACGAGCAGCTTGACATCCTCACTGAGCAGATTTCTATTCTTACTGGACATTCTTAGAGCATCTCTGGAATCAAGAGATTCATCCCATTAGCAATTCCACAGGTCTAAAGAAACAAAGGGATGCTCTAGCTGAGACAGAGTGTTGCCAGGCAAACCATATCCCTCTCCCTCCATATCCCTCAAATAGCAGCCTGTTTTGAAGAAATTTGTCTCTTTTCTACAGGAGTAGAGACAGATATGAACCCTAGCCCACCATGTCACCTCACACATATATACAAACATCCATTTATTGTGAACAATGACCTCATAAAATTGATTCTGAGGAGATTGAAGACCATGGAGAAAGGCATCTATGATTTAGGGTCTGCTGGCAGGTCGGCTCCAAGTGCAAGAGTGAAACAATGAAAGTGCCATCCAGATAGAACAGACACTCTGGCCCACAAAATTGAGCCAAACTAATTAAATTAGTAATCAAATGGCCAACCAAACTAATTCTGCCTGCACAATATCAAAGGTTCACAGGTTCATTTTTTTTTAAATCAAAGTATGCATGTACATTTGTCTACTCCAGATAGCCATTAAATACAAAAAGACCTTGATGAAAGAAGACATCAATTTCCCCCGATGAAAAAGAAACAAAACTCAAAGACCTTCCATTTTCCTCACATTCGTGTGCATATCTAAGCGTTTCTTAAAAGTCTAAAGTATCTGCCTCTACCACCACCCCAACAATCTGTAGAAAAATTGCCCCCCATCTCCTTTGAAATTACCCTCCCTCAGCTCAAATTAATTCCTTCTTGTATTAAGTGCCAGCAGGTCATTTGCATTATTGCCTCTTCCGTCCTCTGAGAGATTGCCTGATGCATACACTATGAAAATCTCCATCCTTGAGTACATATCCTACCATTGAGTCTCAAGCAGTACAATCAGCTATGCCTTGACACAGGCCATCCCTGAATGCTCTTTTAATTGGTCCTGTACAACAGTCTGAAGCTGGTCAAGAATTTTTAATGGATCCTCAGGGATATCTGTATGCACTCATAAAGTGAAGGGGAGCAGCCTTCCAGTAATCAAATCCTATGAAGATGGCAGATTTTCTTCCCTGAAGGACATCAGTGAAGCGGGTAAATTTTTAATGATAATCTGATAGTTTCATAGTTATGATTAGTGAGACTAGCAATTATTTTATTTTTAAATTCCAAATTTATTTAGTACAAGTAATTCTCAGAACATTAGCAACAGTCGAATGAGTTCTTATTTGGAAAAAATAATATACTTTGAAGAAATAAGTTGCACTGGTATTGTTGCATATCTTGCAATGGCTCATTTAGGCAGGGTTTGCGCACATCTTGTGAACCTGCTCAAATGGAAAGAGATGTTACCAGCTTTTAAGAGGAGTTACCCATTACAAATTATAGCTTCTCTTCAGTGGTTCACTTAACCGAAGCAAGCTGACAGATGAAGTTGCCATATTATCCCGCAAAGCATGCGAGCGCTCCAAAGTGAAATTGATCATAATTTTGCAGTTCTTATCCCTTTGCTCAGGCATAGAAAACTCAGAGAGGCTGAACAACATGAGCAAATTCACATGCCTCCTCCAAGTATATCATTTTACATGGGGTTCAATGATGTTCTGGACAGTAAAATTTCAATAATCCACCATCTCATTATTTGGAAATTCCGGTGGTTCAGCATCTGACTCACAGATGACTGCATTCTACACTCTTAAATAAACTGGGCAACATTTTCCACTCCATTTAAACTTGCCTATTCCCCACACTCCCTTTAAACTCATTTGTTTCACAAGAAAATATATTACACTACTGTGTAACACATTAAAATAAAAGAGTGTCAGAGTATTAAGAAGAATAACATCCTAAATTCTGGAGAATCTGCCAGTCCAGCATTACTGAAGTCCCAAGGGTGTCTAATTATCAGTGTTTTAGATCAGCACAGCAGTGTGTAAGGGAACTGTGTGTATCATCTGGGCTGCTCTGGTTAAATGCTGGTCTATCAGGATAGTGTGAATGACCAGATGAAAGAGGGTTGCTGTCTGTAATGGGAACATGATTTAATAGGCTCCTTAAAAAAGCAAGACCAATGTAGCTTTCTGGGACATTTGCCTCAAAGGCTTCTTTGTCCTTCTTCTTTGTGCATATTGTGTTCCCCTGGCTCTGCTTGTGCATATTCCTCTTTCCAAGCACCTGCGGTTGTTACATTTGGCTGGATTGTTCAGAATCTAGCACCCCACCAAGTTACCCTACTGGTTTGTCATGTACTGCAGGTTGCACCAGGAGTGTAAAAATGTAACAGCGCTTTTATTTACAATTCTAATGCTTTAATATCTCTTATAGCATTGGCACTCAGCTACCAAGGTTTCAGTTTAAACTTGTGTGAGCGGCTAGGAAACTGAGTGTAGCCATTGCTCCCCCATGAGTGGGTGGAAACCTATCTATAGGTGAGAAGATCTAGGTTATTTATCGGGTATATTATAAGTGATAACTGCACTGAAAGTCAGCCAGCAATGCTGACCTAAACCACAGCCAAGATACAATGCATCTTCTGTGCAATCAAAAAGGATGAAATCCTATTTTACCACAAGTGGAGAGCCTGGATGACCTCTTTGATGCTGAGGTGTATCCAGCGTAATGCCATATTCACCATTCTTCAGAAATATCTATGCAGGATTGTGTAATTCTGAAGACAATAGGAACAGGACCATAACAGCACCTCATTGCTCGCTGACCAGAGGTTCACAACCTTTCCCATGTCATAGAAAGTCCATCCTACAACTTTCAGTGATGGAGTGCTACCAGAGATACAATCACTGAGGTTTAAAGAGCAGACACGAGGAAATCTGCATATGCTGTAAGTTCAAACAACACACACAAAATGCTGGTGGAACACAGCAGGCCAAGCAGCATCTGGAAAGAGAAGCACTGTCGACGTTTCGGGCCAAGACCCTTTGTCAGGACTAACTGAAAAGAGAGATACATTGACGAAGGGTCTCGGCCCGAAACGTCGACAGCCTTCTCCCTATAGATGCTGCCTGGCCTGCTGTGTTCCACCAGCATTTTGTGTGTGTTGTCATCCATTTAAAGAGTTCAGTTCCATGCCAGGTTAAGGCAGCAGAATACCAAGAATCTATTCAATTAATTAATTTTACAAATTGATTCTCTTCCTGTCAGCAAGCAGAAAAATGGCAATATTCATGGAAGGACATTTAGCGCTGATTTCATTTCAACTCAAATTGCTTAAAATAATCAGCAATAATGACCTTTAAATGCCATTTCAAATGAGTCAGAATATAATTTAACATGCAAAGCGTCTGATGATAATAAGGATAATATTTACCTTCCCTCTTTCTTGAGCCAAATTAATTGGCGTGCTGAATACAGAGATAGACTATGTTGGTGCTAACAATTAGAGCAAAGACATCTTGGTCAATATTCATTGTTAGAAGCACATAATGGGAAAGTTTAAAAGCAAGCATGTTTTGATTTTATTCATTAAAAGTAAGTAGTTAAGAAAGATATTTATCACATGTTCTTTTGCTTGCTACCACTATGCCACTATCATTAGGTTAATACAATTACTTTTCTGCTGGTGATAGCGCAGGATGAGCTTTTAAATATCTTCAGGCTAAAATAAAACAGAAAATTGTTATTTTGCATCACTGAACACTACATATGGAGATTTGAAATGAATTGCCAATTCAAAATACCAGAAATTAACAAATATCAAGTGTCCATCGGTATAGAGTACTTATAACTAACGAGACTACTGCATGATGGCATGTCAGCCACAGTACTTAGCAAGAGTGATGCTGAATCAGAACCCTTCACTGTCAAGACAGGAGTCAATCAGGACTGTATCATTGTGCTCACCCTATTTGCCGTCTTTATTGCTGCCATTCTTCACCTTATTGGACAAGACCTGACACAGGGAATCCCAATTGTGTACAGAATGGACAACAGGCTTTTCAATCTCAACAAAGAATAAGGTCAGCACAACCACTATCATGGAGCTTCAGTATGCAGATGACAATGCCGTCGCAGCACACTTTGAAGAAAACCCAACGTATCCCGAATACCTTTGTCAAGGAATATAGATACCTGGGTCTTGTTTTGAACATAAAAAGGATAGAGGTCCTATATCAGCCACCACCCAACCAGCCACTTTTATCCAGCCCTCCATAAAAATTGGCGATATTATCCTTTAAAACATAGAATACTTTTCCTACATTGACAACATTCTTCCCTCAAAAGCAGACATCAACTCAGAGGTCAACCTCCACCCGAGAAGTGCTAGTGAAGCCTATGCAAGATTAAGGAAAAGAGTTTTGAAGACCATGACACAGAGGCCCAAACAAAACTTTTGGTCTATACAGCCATCGTCCTTTCTACGTTACCGTTTGGAGCAGAGTCATAAACCACCTGCAGTGGACACCTGAAAGCTCTGGAACAATACCACAAAAGAACCTTACGAAAGATTTTGAGGATCAGCTGGAAGGTCAGACACACTAACAGCAGTGTACTAAAGGGAGGTACACTACATGAACAGCATCTCTCTACCACAATAAATAGATAGGTCATGTCATCTGGATGCCCAAGTCAAATCTCCCCATACACATACTTTACTCCTAGATGAAGGAAGGTCACTGAGCCCCTGGTGAGCAAAGAAAATGCTTTGAGGCTAATATCAAAATTAGTCTGAAGAAATTAAACATGACACCTAAAAACTGGGAAGACATTGCTCTCAATAGATGGAGTAAATCTGTTCAGAGGGAGCTGCACTACATGAGACAGACCTCCTCTGTGCCAGGAGAACAAGCAGCAGCTGCAAAAGGAGAGAATGAAGAGGTAAAAGACTCAACCACTAACCACAGCCACCACTTAATTGTACCCACACTGGGTCCTAGGTTGGCATCTATAGCCACCTGAGGACACACTCGACTCAAGTGATCACACTGTTACTAGATAATACATACATATCAACTGATTAGCTCACACTGTCAGGTTCTGGTGGAACATCACTAACTTGAAATCTTAACTTTATTTCTATCCACAGATACTGCTAATACTGAGTATTTCAGGATCAGAATAATATTTATTCTCACTGATTTCTATGGCAGGAAATTAGTCATAGAAAAGTACAGCACAGGTACAGGCCATTCAGTCCATCTTGTCCATGCTGAACCACTTAAACTACCTACTCCCATCAACCTGCACCGGGGATTATAGCCTTCCATACCCCTGCCATATACGTACCTATCCAAACTTCGCTTAAACGTTGAAACTGAGCTCATATGCACCACTTGTGCCAGCTGCTCATTCCACAGTCTCATGACTCTGAGTGACAGTTTTCCCTTTCACCATTAGCTCATCTTTGGTCTCACCCAACCTCAGTGAAAAAAGCCTGCTTGCAGTTACCCAATCTATATTCCTCGTAATTATGTATACCTCCATCAAATCTCCTCTCAAACTTATATATTCTAAAGAATAAACTCCTAATCTACTCAATCTTTCCTTGTAACTCAGGTCCAATAAACCCAGCAACATCCTTGTAAATTTTCCCCACACTCTTTCAACCTTGTTTACATCTTTCCTGTACGTAGGAGACCAAAACTGCACACAATCCTCGAAATTAGGCCTCACCAATATTTTATACAATGTCAACATAACATCTCATCTTCTGTACTCAATATTTTGATTTATGAAGACCAATGTGCCGAAAGCTTTCTTTACGAGCCTATCCACCTCTGACACCACTAATAACAAATTTTGGACCTGTATTCCCAGATCCCTTTGTTCTACCGAACTCCTCAGTGCCCTACCATTCACTGTGTAAGACCTACCTTAGTTGCAACACCTCACACTTGTCTGCATTAAATTCTATCTGCTATTTTTCAGCCCTTTCTTACCAGTTGATCAGATCCCTCTGCAAACCATGATAGCTTTCCTCAGTCTAGTACACACCCAGTCTTGGTGCCATCTGCAAATTTGCTGATCCATTTAACCACATTGTCATCCAGATCATTGACGTAGATGACAAACACTTGAGGACCCAGCACCAATCCCTGCAGCAGTCCACTCAAAGAGGCAACCATCTACTACCACTCTCTGGCTTCTCTCACAAAGCCAATGTCTAATCCAATTCACTAACACATCTTAAATGCCAAGTAACTGGACCTTCTTGACCAACCTCCCATGAAGGACTTTGTCAAATATGTCCACTGCTTTGCCTTCATCAACTTTACTGGTAACTTCCTCAAAAAACTCAAAAGATTAGTTAGACATGACCTAACTCACAAAAAGCCATGCTGACTATCCTAATCAATACATGTCTATCTAAACACTCATATATCCGGTCCCTTAGAATACCTTCCAATAACTTTCCCACTACTGATGTCAGACTCACTGGCCCGTAATTTGCTCATTTATGTTTAAAGCCTTTCTTAAACAGCAGAACAACATTGGCTAACCTCCAATCCTCTGGTACCTGTTCTGCCACTAAGGATAATTTAACTATCTCCGTCAAGGTCCTGGCAATTTCTGCACTTGCTTTCTATAGGGTCCAAGGGAACACCTTGTCACCTTGTCTGGGAATTTATCCACCCTGATTTGCCTTAGAACAGCAAGCACCTCCTCCTCTCTAATGTGTTTGGGGTCCATGAAGTTGATGCCATTTTGCCTCACTTCTATAGACTCTGTGTTCATCTCCTGAGTAAATACAGGTACAAGAAAATTATTTAGGCTCTCCACCATCTGGTTTGCTCCACACATGGATTACTATTTTGATCTTCCAGAGGATCAATTTTGTCCCTTCCAATCCTTTTGCTCTTAACATGTCTCCAGAATCCTTTAGGATTCTCCTTCACCTTGCCTGCTAGGGCAACTTCATGCTTTTTTTTGCCTTCCTGATTTCTTTCTTTAGTGTTTTCTTGCATTTCTTATACTCCATAAGCGCCTCCTTTGTTCCTGCTTGCCTTTACCTGCAATGCACCTCCTTTTTTTCCCTTAACCAGGGGGCTCAATATTTTTTGAAAACCAAGGTTTTCAACTGGCCTTTCTCCAATTTAGAATCTCAACCCACAGACCAGTCCTATCTTTTTCCAAATTTACTTTGAAACTAATGGCATTGTGAACACCAGATGCAAAGTGTTCCCCCACACTAACCTGTCACCTGCCCTGTCTCATTCCCTAATAGCAGATCAAATATCACACACTCTCTTGCTGAGACTTCTACGTAATGATTAAGGAAACTTTCCTGAACACATTTGACAAACTTTATTCCATCTAGTCCTTTTACAGTTTGGGAGTCCCAGCCAATAAGTGGAAAGTTACAATCACCTACTAAAATAATCTTATGTTTCCTGCAACAGTCTGCAATCACTCTACCAATTACTTGCTTTGTGGTAAAAGAAGGCAAAAGCAATTGTATTTTTTTTATAAATGGCATAGAAAATGGAATAATGTGGTAGTTTCATGGACAGCTCAAAAATCTGATGGAAAAGTGAAGAAGCCATTGAATGTAGATCTTCAGGCTCCATAACCTCTGCTATAATGGTATTAACAAGAAGGCTGACCCCCATCATGAGAGTTCTTAATGACATATACCAAGTTCCTGAGACAGCATCTCTTGAAGATGTCCTCAGTGGTGGGGAGGGTTGTGCATGTGATGGAGATGGATGAGACTACAACCTTCTGCAACCTCTTACGACCCTATGCATTGCATTGGAGTTTCCATAATAAGCTGTGATGCAACTTGTTAGAATGTTCTCCATTGTACGTATATAGAAATTTGCAGGAGTTTTTGGTGGCATACCAAATCTCTTCAAACTCTTAATGACGTAGAATCATTGGCATGCCTTCTTCATGATTGCATCAATGTGTTGGGCCAGGACAGATCCTCCAAAACGTTGACAGCCAGAAATGCAAAGCTGCACACATTTTACACCTCTGGCCAATCAATGAGGACTGGAGCTTTCTCCTAACATCCCCTTCGAAGGTACACAATCCATTCGTTGGTCTTTCTGACAATCAGTGTAACGCTGTTACGACCCCACTCAACCACTGATTCTACCTCACTCTTATACACCTTCTCATTACCATCTGAGACTTTACCAACATCAATGCTGTCATCTGCAAATTTATAGATGGTATATGAGCTGTGCTTAGCCACACAGTCATGAGGGTAGAGAGTACAGCAGTAGGCTATGCACATATCCTTGAGGTGCGCCTGCTTTGACTGTCAGCAAGGAGGAGATGTCATCACTGATCTGTACAGACCGATGATCTCCTTGCAGAGGGAGTTACAGAGGCACAGGATTTGAAGTTTGGTGATTAACACTGAGGGGGGTGATGGAAATGAATGATGAGCTGTAGTCAATAAATAGCAGTCTTACCTATGTTCTTCTGCTATCTAGATGCTCCAAAGTAGAGTGAAGACCCAGTGAGATTGCCTCTACTAAAGACTTGTAGCAGCAGGAGGCAAACTGCAGTGGCATCAGGTCCTTACTCAGACAATAGTTAATTCTAACCTTGACCAACTTCTCAAAGCACTGCATCACAGTTGATGTACTGTCAGGCAATAGCCGTTGAGATGCCTCACCCTGCTCTTCTTGGGCATCACTATGATTACTGCCCTTTTGAAGAGGGTTGGAATCTCAGACCACAGCAAAGAGAGGTTGAAAATGTTCTGGTGCACTCCAGCCAGTTGCTCAGCAAAGATTTTCAGTACCTGGCCTAATGCCTTGCGTTGTCACATTTTCAGATACAAATTTAATACCATTCTCTTGAAAGGGTAGAAGTGATAAGCAATATAATTCACATAACTCAGCTGGATAAAGCATGGCTGCATCCATGTCAACACAAAAGTTAATTACTAAAAAAATGACACTATAAAACATTTCAGATTTCTGCTCATCTTGGTTTAGATCTGTTATGTAGTTCAATGTTTAGAAATGTTATTGATTGGAATGTCTATCTTTGTTAAGTTTTTAACATTTTAATATTCTGCTTCAAAGAAATGTGATAAACCGATGAAGGATTTTTCCAAAAGACCAGGTTGTCTGTGAATGTCTTTTGACAAGTCTTTGTGTGAAATCAATATTTACTTAACATCATTTAGTCAGTCACCTTAAACAAAAACTTCAGCAGACGTTTCCAGTTTATGCATTCATGCTTTTTCTTTAGAGACAGCATAAGCCACATGAGCCATATTTTAGGGATTTTATATATACGTATACACACACATGTATTATAGCAAAATAAATTTTACATCATACATATAAACATAAAATCACCACAAACTATCATACCTCTTTTAGACAAATAAGACATACTGTCCGCCACAGCTGCAGATTTTTCCTCAGATTTTAGAAGGGCAAAACGGGAATAATCATCCACTCCATAATTAGCTGTAATAGATGTGGGTTCATTAAATATCCACAAGCACTATAGGCTAATTCAACTGAAATTAAAGGACAGTTAGTCAACTGCTCTAAATTCTATTTTGTAGAATTCTAAGTTATCACTGCAAAGTTATCAACATAAAATATTACATCAATTTTGAAGATAAATGAATAAATAGCTCTCTTTGATGTAAGACCTCAGACTTTCCAACAACATAACTACAACCCAACTTCTCTCACTGAGGAGTTCTACCAAAATTTGTAAACTGAATGCATCATCTGACTTATGAACTTCATAAATAGCAAAACCTTTAATAGCAGGCGATTTTACTCTTCAGCATCTCTTCCAGTCCGCTCTTGTTGAAAAAGTTACATCTGTCGATAATTTTCATATTTCAAGTGAGTGTCTTCTCACCAAACTTGATTCACAAATTTGGATCGAGCATTGACTTTCTAAGCAGAGTAAACTACTCTCAAGGAACACAGCTGCACACCCCAGATTAATTTTTACCTTTGGTGAAGGATGTAAATGAGGCTACTTCAGGAGACCCATGTTAATAAGCTTAACTTCCATTATGATTGCAACACACAAAATGCTGGAGGAACTCAGCAGGGTCCCTTTAGAAGAGTCCCGGCCTGAAATGTCAAGTGTACTCTTTTCCATAGATGCTGCCTGGCCTGCTGAATTCCTCCAGCATTTTCTGTGTGTTGCTTGGATTTCCAGCCACTGCAGATTTTCTCTTGCTTTCCCATTATGACTGGACATGTTTATCAAATTAAAATCAAAAAGTAGCAAAATAGTGAAGCTTATTTAAAACATTTTTTATGCAAGACATTGACAACTCTCACCATTGGCAGATAGAGACAAGTACTCTCTCTCAGAGCTGAGAATCCTGGGATTGATCCTTGGAACAATGGTCGGCTGATTCATTATGAAATCAACAACATCGTGGTCATTGTTCAATTCACCCTAAAAGTGACAACATAATCTTAAGTTACTGAAAGAAGGAAAAGAAGACATACAATTAACAGCACAGAAAAAGGCCACTGCTTCTGTGGTGTCATGTATATTCCACAAAAGTACTTTCCCATCTTACCCTTTTCTGTCAACCAAAATGGATTTCTTTTCCAAACTTAGCTGAAGTTTTACTTTAAGAGCTAAAATGCTTCCAGAAAAATCACAGAAATCCACCGCACAGATGGAGAACATTCAGTGTATATGCCTAGCAAAGAAAAACCCCACTATTCCTGCTTCAAAACAGTTATTTAAGTAATATTTTGACACTCTGAAGGTTTCTGTCACCTCTCAAACAGACTTGCTCAACTGTTAAACTATTTGGATTTTTGCATTGCATAATAAGTAGATGAATGATAAGAACTAAATTTAACAAATCTCCTTCTCCAACACAAATATGCCACTCTTTGCAGTTTTATGCACATTTTTACTTGAATTCCCCTCAACAAACATCAGTAAAAACAAATTAACTGATCTTTTTCCCCATTGTTCCTTCAGCAGATATGCAAATTTGTTTCTGCACATCCCCACATAACAATAACTATACACAACAAAGAAAGAAATCCAACAAACATTAAAAAAAAATTCACCAATTATAAATTGCTGTGGGATATCTTGAAAGTGACATAGGATGACTCACATGGCTGTTGAGCTAACAATCTCATCATTATCACAATGCTATGTACAAAATGGCTGCTATGCTTCCTAAATTATAAAACGACTGAATTGCAAGAACACTTCATTGGTTCTAAAGGACTTTGTGCATCATGATAAAAAAATCATTTAGCTGAGCATTGCATTTCTCATCAACTCTCTCCTAATCCTTCAGAAAATCCATGCTCTTTGGTAACTATCATCCAAGGACAAAACCCACTGAAGAATCTTGTCAAACATTGATACCAATAAATAAAGAATGTTTCCCTCAATATTTTTTTTGATTTACTCATGGTTCCTTTTCTTGATGGCCCTTAATTTTGGACTTTTGAACCACATAATAAGTTTAAAGCTACCTCACGCACTATAGAAGGTGTTGTCTTTGAATGAGTGCAGCATAGGGAATAAGGTAGATAATTTTGTAGCGCAGTTGGAGATTAGCAGGTATGATGTTGTGGTCATCTCAGAGTTGTGACTGAAAGAAAATCATAGTTAGGAGCTTAACATCCAAGGATGTACATTGCATCAAAAGGACAGTGGGTATGCTGAGGGGCTGGGGTGACTGTTGGTAAAAATGAAATCAAATCCTTAGAAAGAGGTGATGTAGGATCGGAATATGTAAATCTTTGTGGGTAGCCTTCAGAAACTGTAAGGTCAAAAAGACCCTGATGACATTTATATATAGGCCTCCGAACAATATCCAGGCTGTGGACTATAAATTACAAAGGGAGATAGAAAAAGCATGTCAAAAGGGCAATATTATGATAACCAGGTATCATACAGGTATGATACAGGTAGATTGGGAAAATCGGGTTGGCGCTACAACCCAAGAGATAGAATTTGTAGAATACCTATGAGATTGGCTTTTTAGAGCAGCTTGTGATTGTGCCTGCCTAAGGAAATGGCAATCCTGGATTGGGTGTTCCGTAATGACACAAATTTGATTAGTGAGCAGAAGGTAAAGGAACCCTACAGAGGCTGTGATCATAAAATGATAAAATTCACCCTGCACTTTGAGAAAGAGAAACCAAATTTTATATATCAGTGGAGTAAAGGGAATTACAGAGGCATGGCAGAAGCGCCGACCCAAGGTGATTGGAAGGGATGACAGCAGGAATGATTGCAGAACACCAAGGGCTGGAGATTCTGACAGCAACTCGGAAGGCCCGTGAAAGATACGTCCCAAAGATTACTAAGTATTCTAAAGGCAGAATGAGGCAAGCGTAGCTGACAAAGAAAGTCAAAGACACATAAAAGCAAAAGAGAAGGCAAGCAATATGGCAACAATTAGTGGGAAGGTAGAGGGAGTGGGAAACTCTTAAATACTGACAGAAGGCAACTAAAAAAAGTCATACAGAAAGAAAAGATGAAATATTAAGGTAAGCTAGTGGTTGGAAAGATGCTGGAGTCCATTATTAAGGATGAAGTTTCAGAGTACTTGAAGGCATATGATAAAATAGGCCAAAGTCAGCAGGACTTTCTAAAGGGGAAATCTTGCCTGACAAATCTTTTGGAATTCTTTGAAGAAATAACAGGCAGGATAGACAAAGGAAGGCCAGTGGATATTGCCTATTTGGATTTCAGAAGGACTTTGACAAGGTGCAACACTTGACCTTGCTAAGAAGATAAGAGCCCATGGTATTACAGGAATGACACTAGCATGGATGAAAGATTGGCTGACTGGCAGGAGGCAAAGAGTGGGAATAAAGGGGTCTTTTCTGATTACCTGCCGGTGACGAGTGGTGTGCCACTGAGGCCAGTGTTGGGACCACTTCTTTTCATGTTATATGTCAATGATTTGGATGAAGTAATTGATAGCTTTGTGGCCAAGATAGCAGACAATACAAAGGTAGGTGGAAGAACAGGTAGTGTTGAGGAAGCAGAATGTCAGCCAAATGACTTTGGACAGATTGGGGGATTGGGCAAAGAAATGGCAAATGGAATATAGTGTATGGAAGTGCATGGTCATATACGTTGGCAGAAGGAATAAAGGGGTGGACTATTTGGTAAATAGGAAGAAATTCAAAAACCAGAGGTGCAAAGGGACGTGGTGGTCCTTATGCAGAATTCCCTGAAGGTTAACTTGAGGTTTAGACAGTGGTAAGGAAAGCAAATGCATGGTTTGCATTCATTTCAAGAAGATTGGAATACAAGAGCAAAGTTGTAATGATGAGGCTTTATAAGGCACTTGGAATATCGTGAGCAGTTTTGAGCTCACTAAGAGAAAATGCGATGGCATTGGAGAGGGTCCAGAGGATGTCCACGACAATGATCCCAAGAATGAAAGAGTTAACATACATGTACTCACTGGAATGTAGAAGAATGAGGGAAAATCTCATTGGAACCCAGCGAATATTGGAAGTTCTAGATAAAGTGGATGTGGAGAATGCTTCCAATAGTAGGGGAGTCGAGGACCAGAGGCCACTGCCTCTGAATTGAGGGATGTCCATTTAGCACAGAAATAAGCAAAAATATCTTTAGCTGGAGTGTGCTGAATCTGTGGAATTCATTGCCACAGATGGCAATGCAGGCCAAGTTACTGGGTATATTTAAGGCCGAAATTGATAGGTTCTTGATAAATTGGGACATCAAAGATTACAAGGAGAAGGCAGGAGAAAGGGGTAGAGAGGGGTAATAAATCAGCCACGATGGAATGGTGGAGCAGACTCAATAGGCCAGATGGTCTAATTCAGCTCCTGTGTCTTATAGTCCAAATCCAGTAATTTCAAAGATTTTTGTTTGGTCACTTTTCAGCCTTTCATTGCTGGTTTAAAAAAAAACAACTAATTCCTTCTGAATTATCATAGCTGGAAAATGCTTTCCATGGAAACAATATCTAAAAGGTGAGAAAGAAAAAATGGGCACTCAACTTGATGCCAATTTTGATATTAGCTCTAAAAATACAATTAAAGTGCAGTTTCTCACATCACCAGCTTGATGCACTTCTCTCACTTAAAAACATACTAGTTTAGTCACAAATGTACCAGTATGAGATATAATTTCAAGCAATACATGCTACATTATCAGAAATCCTCTACTTTCTTGGACTTAAATCAGTTTTGGTATCAAATTAAATGAAAATTCAAATCAAACATTTATTCTTACATGCTGCTCATATTTGCTCAATCCTTTATCATTTAAAGTGGACAACAGGTTAACTATACTTACTAAGTAAACAACTTTCTGGAAGTAAGCAGTGTTATCCAAGATTCTGTGCATCATCACAGTTTCTAGCTCATCAGGATCCAGTTGGTCTCTCGGGAAAGGCATGCCATTGTAGAGGCCAATTGGCAGAGGGCCAAGGCCTGTTTGTTTATAGTAATCTTTCCCTTCCTAATGAAGAGACATAAAGGTATCAGACACACAATCCACAACAGAAAATAAATCTTGCTATAACAATTATACACATTAAACTATTAACCATTAACTATTCTGGCATAAATGTAATTTTTAGTTATGTTACCAAGAAACACCAGATTTATTTGCTAAAAACAGAAACAAATTGTTGGAAGCTTTAGAAAACACTTATCTTAAAACACATAGAAGCATAGAAAACCGAGGTCAGCAGGAGACGCTCATGGAGTGAGTACTGTTTCAGATTCGCTCCATAACCTTTACTTTTTTTAACCTATGATCACCCTGATTTAACTTATTTTTACCTACACCAAAAGATTCTTGCTACTTTATTGGACTTATCTTTAAGAGTTTATTGTGAATTTTTGAAGAAATGAATACAGAAATGGCTCTTAGATCTAAAGGGCGAGAACTTGGTAAGAATCCTAATGGTAACAGGAAGAAAAAGCAGACCGATCCTAAGCGCACTGAACTGACTTATGAAATGTTATTGGAGGATGCTCGGAAGCGAGACTTGATAATTGGAAAAACTGCAGCAGAACTTACTTTCGACGATTTAACAGGTGGAAACACTTAAAGCCAAGAGTGTCGACTTTGAGAATCGGTCCAGAAGACAGAACCTACGCATACTTGGTCTCCCGGAAGGTACTGAACAAGGGGACCCCAAGAAGTACTTTGCTCAACTTTTAAAGGATGCGTTCCCTTCTGTATTCCCAGACAGTCCTCCAATACTTGATCGCGCTCACAGAATTATGCGTCGATCACCGAATGCTTCAGCTAAACCACTGGTTGTAATTGTCCGATTTCATTATGTGCATGTTAAAGAGCAACTTATTCTTGTGGCTCGGCGTGTAGGGATGGTCAAATTTCAAGATCACAATTTTCTATTAGTTGAAGATTTTAGTCCAGAAGTAATGAAGGCAAGGCTTCTTTTTAAACCTCTGATGTCTGAATGTTATGAAAAAAATCTAAAACCTGCGCTCTTATACCCTGCGAAGCTCAGAATCTCACCTCCGAATGCTCCACGGCATGTTTTCCTTTCTACATCTAAAGCGAGAAGCTTTCTGAAAGAGAACTTCCCTACTGCGGCGGATTCTCGTCTCTAATAAATGAGTGATTTTGATCGTGTAAGATGGTTTTTATTTCCAAAACCAGATTTTGTTTCTGGCTATTGATGTAGGTTTACTCTATATTTTATACTCTAGTTAAAGTTTTTTTTCGACATACTAATCTTTTTATTTTACTTACTTCAACCACTGTACTTTATCATTGGTTATTATTATTAATCCTTCGAAGGTGAATTTTTAATCCTTCGAAGGTGAATATTTTTTTTACTAAGATGGCTGTTTTTTCTCTAAAAAATTTTTGGCTTTTTTTTATTTCGCTTTTTTTTTCCTCTCGTCTTCTTCCTATAATGCATCTCTTATCACAGTTTAAATTTTTTTTGGCTTGTTTGGGTTTTAACCTGATTTATAAGTTACTAGTGATTATATTCTCTTTGTTTTTTTTACTATCAATTATATTAAGAAGTTTGGTTTTAGTATAGTGATTATAATTTCTTTAGAGTTTGGGTGGATTTTTTTTTAATCCTTTATATACAGAGTTGTCTTCTGCTGATATGGGGGTAGATTTAGTTTCATCTTTTCTCTTTCCCAGTCTATCCCTGGCTGGGGTAGTCTTGTTTTTTCCTCTTGGGTGGGGGGTGGGAGGTCTTTTTCTAAATCTTATGTTTCTTATATCAGTTTTTTTCAGTTTTTTCATTTGGGCTGATTTTGAACTACAAAAATGTCCGAGATGTCGTCACTTCCAGGTCCGCTCCTTATTTTTGTTCCTCTTCCGGGTGCATGAGTTCATAATCTGGTTAACCCTTTATTTACCAAAGGGTTGATTTCAGAAATATGGCTCAGACCATTAATTTTGTCTCTTGGAATACTAATGGCTTAAACCATCCGGTTAAACGGAAAAAGATTTTCAAAGTATTCCGAAGACGTAATGCTCATATTATTTTTGTACAAGAAACTCGTGTGAGGAAAAAGGACAATTATCGCTTTTTTAGGTTTTGGAGGGGTCAACAGTATCATTCGAAATTGAATGCCAAAGTAAAGGGAGATTCAATTTTTACTGACTCCTCTATTGCATTTGTCCAACACGATATCTTTTCAGATCCGAATGGTAGATTTTTTGTTAATCACTGGCTTACTTTTTAACAAAAAGGTTGCTATGGTTAACGTTTATGCTCCAAATGTGGATTGTCCTGATTTGTTTAAGTCCTTATTTACTTCTCTACCTAATCTAAATGAATATAAGTTAATAATGGGTGGTGACTTTAATTGTTGTTTAAATCCTTTGATGGACAAATCTATATCTACTCAGACTTTACCTAATAAGTCGGCCACTTGTATTAACTCTTTTTTGACTGATAATGGAACTTTTGATATTTGGAGATTTCGGCATTCTTAGGACAAAGAGGTTTTTTTTTTCTCACATGTTTATCATTCCTACTCGAGAATTGATTATTTTTTAATTGACTCTTGTTTTATTCCATCGATAATTGGTTGTAATTATGATATTATAGCCATCTCTGACCATGCTCCATTAAAACTTTCTATTAAATTTACGGATACAGCTTCTAAGGCTAGACCAGGGGTCGGCAACGTTTACCACTGAAAGAGCCAATATGGACCCATTTCCCACAGAAAAGAAAACACTGGGAGCCACAAAATGAAATAACACTGCATACAACGGGTTTTTTTTTTGCCTTTATGCTATGTATAAACAAACTATAATGTGTTGCATTTATGAAATTGATGAACTCCTGCAGAGAAAACGAAATTACATTTCTGCATGCAACAAAAACATTTTGAACTCCGAAAAAAAAGACGTTGTGTTGAAGGTTACTACATAGGTAGCCTACCTTGGATCGAAGAATTAAAAGAAAGCGCGCACTGGCGGGTGTCAGGCATTGGCAGTGGTGACGTATATTAATAGCGATAAAAAAACACATTGTAGCGGAGTAGCGCTACACGCAGTGCTAAAATAAAGACTGCAGTCAAAGGTAACTTTATTCGAACTAAACAGCCTTGCTTTAAAGCCTCCCTCAACCCACCCCCCGTGGGCGCGGATGCTCCAAAAGACACGTACTCACAAACCCCCGTAGGCTATCTCCCTTAGCCTGAACGCTGGCTAATTGTGAGCCGGTTCGGATGTGCCAGGAAACGGTGTCTCCGCAAAGTTTTCAGATTGTACAAGATCACCATAATCTTCAAATTTCGAATTACATTTCAAAAGCTAACAAACCACGGGGAGCCGCATCACAGAGATCAAAGAGCCGCATGTGGCTCTGGAGCCGCAGGTTGCCGACCTCTGGGCTAGACAATGGCAATTTGATTCTACCTTACTGCAAGATCCGGATTTTATTAAATTTATGAAGGAACAGATCGATTTCTTCTTTTCAACTAATTCAATGGATGATATTTCTCGCGGAACACTTTGGGACACTTTTAGAGCATATATACGTGGACAGATTATCTCTTACTCTGTTGGTCTGAGAAAACGCATTAAGAAGGAAACTCTTTTATTGGTTGATAAAGTTAAAGAGATTGACAAGAAATATTCGATCACTCCTAGTAAGGAGCTTTACAAACAAAGGGTTGAACTTCAAACGGAACATAGTTTATTACTTACATCTTCGATTGAAAATCATTTAATGAAAACCAGATCTGATTTTTATATACATAGTGATAAATTGGGTAAACTGTTAGCGAGTCAATTGAAATATGCTTTGGTTAAACGTCAAATTACTAAGATCCGTCAGCAGAATGGGGATTTGACAGTTAACCATGATGAGATAAATAAATCATTTCAAGATTTTTATACCTTCCTGTATCATTCTGAATTCCCTCATGATCGTAATACCTTCTGTGATTTTCTTGGGAAATTGAATTTTCCAAAATTATCATCAGATGATCTTTCAATATTAGAAACTCCGATTACGGATGCAGAAATTAAAGGGGTTATTTCCTCCATGAATTCTGGGAAAGCACCAAGTCCAGATGAGTATACAGTAGAATTTTTTAATTGTTTTTCCGCTACTCTTTCTCCTTGGTTATGCAGGGTTTTTGAAGAAGCAATTAGATTGGGCAATTTGCCTCAATCTTTTTATAGAGCTTCCATTTCTTTAATATTGAAGAAAGATAAAGACCCTACTGACTGCGCATCCTATAGACCAATATCTTTATTGAATGTAGATTCCAAGATCTTTTCCAAGTTACTGGCATCCAGGTTGGAGAAGGTATTACCCCAACTTATTTTGGAAGATCAAACCGGTTTTATTAAAAATTGCTATTCCTTTTTCAATGTTAGGAGATTATTGAATATTGTTTATACTCCTTCACATAGCACTTCAGAATGTGTTATTCCATTAGATAGACAATAGACAATAGGTGCAGAAGTAGACCATTCGGCCCCTCCAGTCTGCACCGCCATTCTGAGATCATGGCTGATCATTCACTATCAATACCCAGTCCCTGCCTTGTCCCCATATCCCTTGATTCCCCTATCCATCAGATATCTATCCAGCTCCTTCTTGAAAGCATCCAGAGAATTGGCCTCCATCGTCTTCCGAGCCAGTGCATTCCACACCTCCACAACTCTCTGGGAGAAGAAGCTCTTCCTCAACTCTGTTTTAAATAACTGACCTCTTATTCTCAATCCATGCCCTCTGGTACTGGACTCTCCCAACATCTGGAACATATTTCCTGCCTCAATCCTACCAAATCCTTTAATTATCTTAAACGTTTCAATCAGATCCCCTCTCAATCTCCTCAATTCCAGCGTGTACAAGCCCAATCTCTCCAATCTCTCTGCGTAATACAGCCCTGCCATCCCAGGAATCAACCTAGTGAATCTACGCTGCACTTCCTCAATTGCCAGAATGTCCTTCTTTAAACCTGGAGACCAAAACTGTACACAATATTCCAGGTGTGGTCTCACCAGGGCCCTGTACAAATGCAAAAGAACATCCTTACTCTTGTATTCAATTCCCCTTGTAACAAAGGCCAACATTCCATTTGCCCTCTTCACTGCCTGTTGCACTTGCTCATTCACCTTCATTGACTGGTGAACTAGGACTCCTAGGTCTAGGATGCGGAGAAAGCATTTGATAGAGTTGAATGGCCATACATATTTAATGTGACGGAGAAGTTTAAGTTCAGTCCGACATTCATTTCCGGGATTAAACTGATATATCATACTCCAGTGGCCTCGGTGCTTACTAACAATCAAAGATCTCCCTTTTTTCGTTTATTTCGGGGCACCAGACAAGGCTGTCCTCTTAGTCCATTATTATTTGATATTGCTTTAGAACCCTTGGCAATTGCTATCAGAGAATCACAGAATATTTTTGGCATTAATCGTGGGACAGATATACATAAGTTATCATTATATGCAGATGATCTTTTATTATTTATTTCTAATCCTGAGAAATCCATTCCTGCAGTTTTATCATTGTTGGCTCAATTTAGTGATTTTTCCGGGTATAAATTAAATCTTAATAAGAGTGAATTGTTTCCTTTAAATAGACAGGTTCCAATTTATGGAAATTTACCTTTTAAATTAGTTTATGACTCTTTTATTTACTTAAGGACTAAAATCACAAAAAACTATAAAGACTTACTTAAGGTTAATTTTTTACCCTTAATCGATCAGATTAAATGTTTGTTTACTAAGTGGTCACCACTATCTTTATCTCTGATAGGTTGGATTAATGCTATTAAGATGGTTATTTTACCCAAGTTTTTATATATATTTCAAGCGGTAGCAATTTTTATTCCAAAATCTTTTTTTGCTAATGTTGATTCAAAAATTTTCTCATATATATGGCAGAATAAAAATCCTAGGTTAGGTAAAATTTATTTACAGAAGGCAAGGAAGGAAGGTGGATTGGCATTGCCTAATTTTAGATTTTATTATTGGGCAGTTAATATCCGATATTTGATATGTTGGTTAAAGGGTTGGGATATATCTTTTAGCCCTCATTGGGTGAACCTGGAAATTAAATCTGTACAAGGATTTGCATTGGGTTTATTTTAGGGACTTCTCTTCCCTTTGCTCTTTCTAAATTGCAGAAACGAATTGACAACCCGATAGTTAAACATACTTTACGTATATGGTTTCAATTTCGGAAATTTTTTGGGTTGACTCAGTTTGTTTTAAATATTCCTATTGTACCCAATTGCTTTTTTTATCCTTCTATTATAGACCAAGCTTATTCAGCTTGGAAGACTAAAGGATTACTACGATTTTCCAATTTATTTTTGGATAATTGTTTTATGTTTTTTGAGCAATTATCTAATAAATATAATTTGCCTAGATTTCATTTTTTTAGATATTTACAGATTAGGAATTTCTTATATACTGTACTTCCTACTTTTCCAAATTTTGTGTCTTCAGGTATTTTGGAGAATTTGTTTGAACTAAACCCTTTTCAGAAAGGGCTAATATCAAAACTTTACAATATAATTATGAAGATACGTTCAGAGCCCTCCTATAAGTTTGAAAATGATTGGGAAAGAGAACTTAACCTTACTATCCCTATTGAGAATTGGAATAAAATTCTTCAATTAGTTAATACATCATCTATATATGCTAAACATTCATTAATACAGTTTAAAGTTGTGCACAGGGCTCATATGTCCAAAGATAAATTGGCTCATTTTTATTCCTATATAAATCCTATTTGTGACAGATGTCATTCTGAGATAGCGTCTTTAACTCATAAGTTCTGGTCGTGTCCGCTTTTGAAAACATATTGGTAAGATATTTTTGATATTATTTCTGCGGTATTGAATATTGATTTACAACCTCACCCTATTACTGCAATTTTTGGTTTACCAATGATGGACTCAATCCATTTATCCTCTTCTGCTTGTCGAATGATTGCATTTCTTACACTAATGGCTAGAAGATCTATTTTGTTGAATTGGAAAGAAATTAATCCTCCTACTGTATTTCATTGGTTTTCTCAAACTATGTTATGTCTAAATTTAGAAAAAATTAGAAGTGGTGTATTTGATACTTCTATTAAATTTGAAAAGATATGGAGACCATTTATTCAATATTTTCATATGATGTAATATGACCCTGTTCCAAGCCTATTTGATTTTCCAGTTTCGATTTTATATATGTTGAGAGGATCGGAGTTGACGACACTGATGATTTTGTATTTTTGTGAGGTATTATAAACAGCCCTTTTTTTTTCTTTTTCCATATTTTCTTTTTCTCTTTTTTCTTTTTTGTTTTTTTCCCTTATCAGTTATTAGATTATTAGACTAGTTTTTTTGCATAATTTTTTTTCTTTTTCTTTTTTCTATCTTTTTTATTATATATTATGATATACCTAGATTTGCCTTGTTTATTTGTATATTATATCGTCCATGATTTGGGAATACTCATTTATACTGTAATCATTGCTTATGTATTCTTTCATGTTCAGTCAAAATGTGTATGTTTGTAATCCCATTATCTATGTATCAATTTTATTTTGTTGATATTAATAACAATAATAAAAAGGTTGAAAAAGAAAAGAAAAGAAAAGAAAAGAAAGAAAACCTACAGCACAATACAGGCCCTTTGGCCCACAAAGTTGTGTCGAACATGTCCCTACCTTTGAAATTACCAGGCTTACCCATAGCCCTCTATTTTTCTAAGCTCCATGCATCCATCCAAAGTCTCTTAAAAGAGCCTTTCGTATCCACCTCCACCACCATTGCCAGCAGCCCATTCCACTCACCACTCTCTGTGTTAAAGAACTTACCCCTGACATCTCCTCTGTACCTACTCCCCAGCACTTTAAACCTGTGACCTTTTGTGGCAACCATTTCAGCCCTGGGGAAAAAGCCTCTGACTATCCACATGATCAATGCCTCTCATCATCTTATACACCTCTATCAAGTCACCTCTTATCCTCTGTCGCTCCAAGGAGAAAAGGCCAAGTTCACCCAATCTGTTTTCATAAGGCATGCTCCCCAATCCAGGCAATATCCTTGTAAATCTCCTCTGCACCCTTTCTATGGCTTCCATATCCTTCCTGTAGTGAGGCAACCAGAACTAAGCACAGTACTCCAAATGGGGTCTGACCAGGGTCCTATATGGCTGCAACATTACCTCTCGGCTCCCAAATTCAGTGAGAAGTGGCAGGTGGACTTCACCAATACACCATATGCCTTCTTAACCAGAAAGTCAACCTACGCAGCTGCTTTGAGCGTCCTATGGACTTGGACCCCAAGATCCCTCTGATCCTCCACACTGTCAAGTCTCTTACCGTTAATACTATATTCTGCCATTATATTTGACCTACCAAAATGAACCACTTAATACTTATCTCGGTTGAACTCCACCTGCCACTTCTCAGCCCAGTTTTGCATCCTATCAACGTCCCTCTGTAACCTCTGACAGCCCTCCACACTATTCACAACACCCCCAACCTTAGTGTCATCAGCAAACGTACTAACTCATCCCTCCATTTCTTCATCCAGGTCATTTATAAAAATCGCAAAGAGTAAGGGTCACAGAACAGATCCCTGAGGCAAACCACTGGTCACTGACCTCCATGCAGAGTATGACCCATCTACAACCACTCTTTACCTTCTGTGGGTAAGCCAGTTCTGGATCCACAAAGCAATGTCCCCTTGGATCCCATTCCTCCTTACTTTCTTAATAAGCCTAGCGTGGGGTACCTTATCAAATACCTTGCTGAAATCCATATGCACTGCATCTGCTGCTCTTCCTTCATCAATGTGTTTAGACACATCCTCAAAAAATTCAATCAGGTTCGTAAGGCACGACCTGCCCTTGACAAAGCTGTGCTGACTATTCCTAATCTATTCCTAATCATATTATACCTCTCCAAATGTTCATAAATCCTGCCTCTCCATCAACTTACCAACCACAGAGGTAAGACTCATTGGTCTATAATTTCCTGGGCTATCCCTACTCTCTTTCTTGAATAAAGGAACAACATCCGCAACCCTCTAATCATCCAGAACCTCTCCCATCCCCATTGATGATTCAAAGATCATCGCCAGAAGCTCAGCAATCTCTTCCCTTGCCTCCCACAGTAGCCTGATGAACATTTCATCCAGTCCCGGTGACTTATCCAACTTGATGCTTTCCAAAAGCTCCAGCACATCCTCTTTCTTAATATCTGCATGCTCAAGCTTTTCAGTCTGCTGGAAGTCATCACTACAATCACCAAGATTCTTTTCCACAGTGAATACTGAAGTAAAGTATTCATTAAGTACCTCTGCTATTTCCTCTGGTTCCATACACACTTTCCGACTGTCACACTTGATAGGTCCTATTCTTTCACGTCTTATCCTCTTGCTTTTCACATACTTGTAGAATGCCTTGGGGTTTTCCTTAATCCTGCCCACCAAGGCCTTCTTAAGGCCCCTTCTGGCTCTCATAATTTCCTTAAGCTCCTTCCTGTTAACCTTATAATCTTCTAGATCTCTAACATTACCGAGCTCTCTGAACTTTTTGTAAGCTTTTCTTCTTGACAAGATTTATTACAGCCTTTGTACACCATGGTTCCTGTACCCTAACATAACTTCCCTGTCTCATTGGAACGTAGCTATGCAGAACTCCACACAAATATCCCCTGAACATTTGCCACATTTCTTCTGTACTTTTACTTGAGAACATCGGTTCCCAATTTAAGCTTCCAATTTCCTGCCGGATAGCCTCATAATTCCCCTAACTCCAATTAAATGCTTTTCTAACTTGTCTGTTCCTATTTCTCTCCAATGCTATTGTAAAGGAGATAGAATTATGATCACTATCTCCAAAATGCTCTCCCACTGAGAAATCCGACACCTGACCAGGTTCATTTCCCAATACAAAATCAAGTACAGTCTCTCCTCTTGTAGGCTTATCTACCTATTGTGTCAAGAAATCTTCATGAACAGACCTAACAAACTCCACCCCATCTAAACCCCTTGCTGTAGGGAGAAGCCAATCACTATTTGGGAAAATTAAAATCTCCCATCATGACAACTCTATTATTATTACACCTTTCCAGGATCTGTTTCCCTATCTGCTCCTCAATATCCCTGTTACTATTGGGCGGCTTATAAAAAACACCCAGTAAAGTTATTGACCCCTTCCTGTTCCTAACCTCCACCCACAGACACTCCGTAGACAATCCCTCCATGACATCCACCTTTTCTGCAGCCATGACACTATCTCTGATCAACAGTGCCACACCCCCACCCTTTTTGCCTCCCTCCCTGTCATTTCTGAAACATCTGAAACCCGGCACTTGAAGTAACCATTCCTGTCTCTGAGCCATCCAGGTCTCTGTAATGGCCACCACGTCATAGCTCCAAGTACTGATCTACACTCAAAGCTCATCCGCTTTGTTCACAATACTCCATGCATTAAAATAGACACATCTCAAACCTTCGTCTGAGCGTGTCCCTTCTCTATCACCTGTCTATCCTCCCTCAGACACTGTCTCCAAGCTTTCTCTATCTGTGAGCCAACCGCCTCTTCCCCAGTCTCTTCAGTTCGGTTCCTACACCCAACAATTCTAGTTTAAACTCTCCCCAGCAGCCTTAGCAACTCTCCTCACCAGGACATCCAGCTCAGTTTTGGAGAGTGCCCATTAAATTTTAATTTATATTATAAAGAACCAATTTCTTCAGGACTGAGTTAATAAACAACAAAGACCATTCTTTTGTATAATCTAAACGGCACCTGAAACAGAAGATAATAGCTAACAGAAATATTAATCTGAAGTAATAAATCATTAATTTGATATGACAAAGCATAGATGCAACACAAGGCTCTTGCAATATTCAATCTTCATTCAGTTTTTGTGAGTGCATTTATTTCCAAATAAAGTACTTGACTTGTTACTTGTTAAATAATTTATGCAATTTCAAAGCACTTATGTAAGTGCTTAGAAAGATGCAGATAATAATTGTAATTTATTCTGTGCCATACACTTAGAATAAATTCCATAGTACATACAAACACCAGAGGTTTTGATTTTTGAATATTCCTGTCTCAAGGTAAAACAAAACTCACAGAGTACAGATAATGGAAGACTTGTCAGTCTTGTTCAATCCCTCCATTAGATTATAGCTGATCAGTACTTTCCACCCTTATTCTTGGAAATCTTTCTCCAATTTAGAAGTTACAACACAACCAGAATCTAGACCATTTAGAGCAAATGCACTCCAGATTTATACTATTGTGTAGAAAAGAAAACTTCTAATTTACAGTTCTGAATAGACCAGCTCATATTTTTTAGAACACTAAATTGGTGTTCTGAATTTCCCCCACAAGATGGAAGAGATTTTTTAATCTACTCTTCTAAAGATTTTTTAGGATATTAAATTCTTTAACTTAAGAAGACTTAAATTTAAACCAAAATCAAATTTAAATGGATATAAAATTATCCTAAGATTAAAAAATAATCTACATATTATTTTCAAAGTGATTGTCTTCATAATGTCCCAGAACATAATTGGAATTTTTCACTTTACTAGGGCTTGACGATTTTGACCATTCAGTGCTTAGACAAAAGTTACTTTCATGAAGCAAAATGTTGTAAGAATTTATATCAAGTGTTCTTAACTTAGGGTCCACGGACCCCTCGGTCAATGGTATGGGTGCATGGTACACAAAAGGTTGGGGGACCCCTGCTTTATACCTTTTAAAATCTATAACAGACTACAGAACTTTTAAACCCCAGACCCAAAAATGAAGTTCCACCCAGCTGTCCAGTTCCTTAAGAAGTATGACCTATGCAATTGATACATCAAATAGACAGACAGATACTTTATTGATCCCAAAGGAAATTACAGTGTCACAGTAGCATTAGATGTGCACAGATATACAAATACTAGAAGAGAAGTAAAAAATAAAATAGTTACACATATCAAGTTTGACTTTTCTGAAAGCATGCTAGACTTCTATATTGGTATTGGTAGTAATGTTTACATTGATGTATATGCAACACCATAGCATAATGACTTGGCTCATAGAATTTAAAAACAAAGAAGTTTTTAATCTTTGGTGCTTGCCAAACATCCTGTTTCTGGAGGGGTGGTAACTGTACAGTTACTGCTCAATTTGGCAACAGTCAAGATCACTCCAAACATTCCACTGAATTTCCATACAACTTTGAAATTCTCCCAAGCTTTCATTCCAATGGCTACAAATAATAATCTATTTTTGGCCAAAAGTCCATTCGGTTGCCTACGACTTTACAATTTTTGAATTATTTATAAATAAATTATTTATAAATAATGGAAAAGACAACTTCTAAATAAAATCCTTCTATAATACTTCACTTATTTTAAATGTCCCTTTAAAAGATCTAGCATTCGACAATTTTCCATCCAAAAAAAGAAATGATAATGTATTTATTAGGATTTAAAGCACAGATTATCTCGCGACTCTTCTTTGTACCGAATTGGAAAACTGTAAGTAATATACATAAAATGTCCCTACTGTGCATGAACAATCTTTAGAGAAAGGATAATAAAACATGCAACCTTCACAATTTAAGCAACATACAGCTTCAATTTATTTGCATAGCTAAGTCACTACCTTCATTCTGAAAGGCTGCCTTTATTTGGTTCTTCCCAATGGCCACTTAAAATCAAAACTTATCTCCAAGAATTAATTTGTCTCACCTTTCTATTTCTGTCATATGCTGAATCTGCTCCCAGGATACTAGTCACTTCTACACTGGCAAAGTCCTTTTCCAAGGTACTGATGATATGCTCAATTGTCAATTTCTCACCAGGCATCACCTTGTTATAAATCTGAATAAGAAGGAAACACAATACATAAATACATGGAAGAAGTTATGAGCTTGTGTTGTTCCATTCTAATCTCAATAGCAACTCAGCCCATTATAATTTGTCCCACGAAAGACTTCATCAAACCCATTTGATCTACTTAAAACAGTGGCTGCTGTACATAGTTAAGAAGAAAAACTCAGAGGTTTTTTCCATACTTTCTGAAAATAAAATTCCTTAGTATAAATCTGATAATAGAAACTGAAGTTGAAATTAGCCAAGGCATTTCATTGGAAACAACAGGAATTAGACTTTTGATTGCAGACTAGTCTTAACATTAAATCCCTATTAGCGTAATAATCTAGAAAACTTATTTCCTAAGAATGGGATTATTTTGAACATGGATGAGAAAAAATAAGAAATCATCAGTCCAATTAGCTGGGTATCCTTTCCTATTTTGTAAAGATTTAATATTGTTAATAATAAATGGGAAGAAAATTTAGCCATATACTGACTAAAGACTAAAATATTCTGAAATGTACCAAAAAAGCTCTTAAAAATAGAATATTTTACTAGAGTAGGTAAGATTTAAAGATAAAAAGTGAATAGAGCCTGATGGGTCCACATCATGTGGTTGACGCAAAATGGCAGGCTCAAACATAGTAATGTGACTCAATGTCATTATGATCCTGTCCTCAGATGCCAACATCATAGTATAAAAAAGCAATACATACAAGATGCTGGAGGGTCTCAGCAAGCCAGGCAGCATCTATGGAACAGATGTTTTAGGCTGAAACCTTTCGTCAGGACTCCTGATGCTGCCTGGCCTGCTGAGTTGCTCCAGCAATTTATGAGAGTTGCTTTGCATTTCCAGTATCTGCAGATTTTCTCAGGTTTGTGTCATAGCATGAAAAGTTGTTAGCTAAGGTTGTGGAAGATGAAGAACAAAATAATTTTGGACTGTAAACATAGTCATTTCCAAGTTCTTAATCCATCTAATACATTAATCATACCGAAATGATTGTCTGAAAGGCATTCATGTTATCCAATTCATCTGCTACAAAGTTAAAAGTCCTGAGAAGTGCGACACCAGGATCTTTTAAGCCATCAGCCTCATCTGAATCATCAACCACAAAGACCAAGCCAATTCTGTATAAAAAAAAATCATTCACATATCATTAGTCACTTGTACTTAAGTTGTTTATGACAAAAAAATTACAGTCCATTTTTGTCTTTATTCTTGGATATCCACATGTTTATATAAAATGGAGCTGAAATTACATCTCAAAAATTACACCCAGTTTGAAAAGGAAAATGATTAAAAAGCCAACCTATCTAATGTCAGTGAGAAGATAGTAAAAGGGCAAAAACTAATTATTGTCTCCAAATGGAGGTACATAAATAAATGAATACCCACAGGGATTTATTAAACTCAGGAATATTCAACTAGTGTGACAGAGTTTTTGATGAAATAATGAAGGGTGGCAAGTGTGGTTAGCATCATACAAAAAATGTTAGCAAAAGTTTCAATTCATACGATTTAAAGGAGAAAGGAAGCATGAACAGCAAATTGGTTAAAGGTTGATCAGAAAAGGGAGCTGATTTTCAGACTGCAGTGGCAACCTTAAAGTATCTAAAACTAGAGGTACACTTAGAAAAGTTAGAAACAGATTTAACATAAAAGATAGCAAAAGCCACAGGATCACACAACCAAATGACGAAATTAACAATTAAATCTGGGGCAGTGGAGCAAAGTGATACATTTTTGGCACATGAATGAACAGAGATAAGTAATGCAAAACTAAAGGGGTTTAAATATCTGGTATTGGAAAAGTGAGACTGCTTCTGGGGCAGGTGTAACCTATACAATCAGGGACCAATATTCTTTCAGGTAGGATTGCTCTTGTTGTTGGGAAGGATTTACACTACCTTTGTAGGCAGAGTAAAAAGATGGCATCAAATATAAAAAATAAACTAAACAAAGTAACCAAGCAAAGCAAACGGCAGCATGATAAGGCACAAGAGGGGAGCAGAACACTGAAGGGCTCTTATGGAATTTAAGGAGTGTCACAAGAAAGAACATTTATCAGTATTTGGAAATATGAAACAAGATATGATGGTAAAATTTCCAACAAAAATATTGAATATCTAGAAGGAAATAACAAAGGATTGAAATTAAATTGGATAGTTCTGTCAAGAGACAATATAGGTTCTATGAGACAAATGGCTTTCCTGTAGGCTATACTCTGTGTTTCTACTGTCTACTCAACTCTCAGGAATATGTAATTGAATTGCTAAATAAAATTTCAGAAACTCAAAATTCTTCAGATTTTTTGCATACATGAAAATTAATTATCAGAAATCAATATTACAAGTACTCCTCCACAACTTAATGTAAAATAGCCCACAGCGGTGATAAAATCTCATGTCAGTATCAGAACTCCTTCTTAGACTGTGTCCTTTGGTTAATATAATACATTTATAATTTGTTTTCTTAAATTATCTTATCCTCTCATTCAACTTTGTCTTATTTACTGTAACAATAAAAAAGGTTTGCTAATTGAATGATATTTACTTAACTTCAATATTGTTCTCTTATTTAATACAACGCCATTGTTCAAAATAAACTAACTGGCCCGTAGATGCTTTCACAGAAATAAAATATTTATTTGATCTGAACAAAAAATGCAGTAATTTGTGAAAGTGGAGATTTATCTTTACTTATTTGCAAACAATTCCTTCTCATCTATGTGCCTTAACCAATGACATTTGTTTAAAGGGTAATAACGTCACAGGGGTGATAAAATTTTAACGAATCAAGTAAACAAAATATGGTATCGCGGACCGTAATTGAAACAGAAAAATTATGAATATCAAAGAATGAGAGCACATGATCCAATTTAATCAGCTTAAATTTTTGAAATAATATGCTTTAAAAACTCTGAATACAATGAATAGAGAATAACTAAACTCACAACATTGCCACTTCAAGCCCATTGGATTTTCACATGCAAAACACACCTGAGAGGGATGTCATTAATATAAAACATTTCAGCAGTTGTCAGCAACTCCGGAGTGCTCTCATCCATCGGGTCAATAATAAGAACCTAAATTCAACAATGATCAGAAGTAGTGTGAGCGGTCATCACCAAAGGAAACAGAGTTTCATTCCTTAAAGCTACAAACTCTTCATAGATGGAACTGGAATCTCAGCACTATACACTACAAATGCCAAATTTCTAACAATAATAACAATAATTATTATAACTAGACAATGGGGTGACCTGTAGAAGCACCCTTTGAGAAATAGGTAGTGCAGTCTGATGTGACCAGAATGAACATTAAATTTTCCTGTATGTCATTGGTATTGCTTTGCTTTGGAAATTGAAGAAGCAAAAACAGTTTATTGAAGAAGAACGATATGTAGCAAGGCAAATATAGCTCCTCCTCGTTTAACGAAGGACACTTCTGATGGCATCATTTCTGGTTGATCTGCCACCCTTGTGCCTCTCATTGTCATTCTGGGGACGTGAAGTCCTTTCATGCGCCGTCTCTTCATCTCTTCTGCTGTTTGTTCGTTTCTCTGACCTTGGAGGTGTGCATTTCTCAGCTCCTTTGTCTCTTCCTCCAGTGCCAGTTGTCATTCTAGAGACATGCATTCCTCTCCTCCTCTGTCTCTTCTTCTCTCATCTTTTTTGTCCTGACTCTTTGATCCTGAAGTCGTGCGGCCCTGGCCTCATCCAATTCTTGTAGTCTCCCTCTCCTTGCTACTTCCCGACGACAGTTGGTGTCATCTCTTGACCATAACGTCCCCCTTCTGTTTCCATGTGGCATAGTTAGGCTGACCATTTTTTTTACCCTAATGCTGGATGGAAGGTACGAATTAGTAATACCAAAGGAAGCTGATTATTCCTGATTATGTGGTTGGCGCTCTCCTAAATGGATGTGATATAGTCACCGCTGTCCTTTGACTGCAGCAAAGGGTTTTATGGGTGTCTTGAAGTACGGGTTACAGGATGTTATGTCATGCTTCAATTTAGAGGAGATCTGATGCTCAGTTTTTGAATTTAGTCAAGACTTTTATACATTGTGGGGACCATTTTGAGTTATTTTCAAAACCTTTGATTGGTTGTGTAAGTACAACTGGTAGCTAATAATATATTTTATTATAAGATAAGGGTTTCCCCCCCTTTTTTCCTGCTTTTCCTAACAGCTCTGACTTTGGTAGTGGGTTTAGATTTGTTTTCTGTATAACAATATTATTATATTTCAATATTACAATTTAATTTAATTTTTATGAATACAGTCAGCCCTCCTTATCCACGAGGGATTGGTTCCGGGACCCCCCGCGGATACCAAAATTCGCGGATGCTCAAGTCCCTTATTTAACATGTATCAGTGCGGCGGTCTTTAGGACCCAGCGGAACCCCGGACTTTATTTAACATGTCCCCGTGCGATGGACATTAGGACCTGGCGGTGCAGCTCTGAATCCACAGTGTTTCTGTTCACAAAAATAATCATGATTGTGATTGAAAATAAGGTGGAAGTAATAGCGTGATCGGAAAGAGGTGAAACGCCATCAGTCATTGGAAAAGCGTTAGGCTACCGTCGTTCAACGGTCAGAACAATTTTAATGGAGAATGTGAAAGGCCCTGCCCCGATGAAAGCTACAATTATTACTAAGCAATGCAGTGGTTAAATGATTGAAATGCGTATGTTTCTTAAGTGTTTTATATGCATCGAAAAGTAAAATATGTAATATATACTAAGAAAAACGTTTGACTAACTGACGCTGAATAATACCGGATGTATCTGTTCTGACTTCAAATCCGATTTAAAGACGGACTCAGGAACGGAACTCATTCATAACCCAGGGACTGCCTGAACTTTAATACCTAATACAATGTAAATGCTATGTAAATAGTTGTTATACTGTATTGTTTATGGAATAATGACAAGAAAAAATAGTCTGTACGCGCTCAAACAATAAGTGCTGGAGAGAGAGGTTGGTTGAATCCATGCATACGAAATCTGCGGATAAGGAGGGCTGACTGTACAGGGTTTTGTGATTGTAACTGTATTTTTAATACAATGTATTTGGTGCTTTTTTATTACTTATAATATATATCTTCTTGTACTCTGTATTCCTTTATACAGAAACTAATAAAAATATTGAAAGAGAAGCAGGTAATTACAATAAGATTTAATCTCGTTGATCTGTCCCAATCTTGCACATGCTGGTGATATGTGACCACTTGAAATAGAACTGCCCTGCCCTTTTGCTCCAGTTGGTGTAGCTACTGAGGCTGGCCGTGTGCATGCATCGTGGTGTCGCGTCCAGATTTCTATGATGATGGATCGGCTCTCGAGTGAAAACGGGGCAGTTGAATTTGGGGAATGAACAATTTTATGTGAATATATAACCCTGAACTTTGCCTGCATTCTGTAAGTTAGCGCATTTTAAGTCAATTGAGCCTAAAATAGTGCCACTGTAATGCACCGTTTGCACTAATTGGAGGTCACAAACAGAGCATGAGAGTTTTAGTAGTATATAGGTAAGTACTTTATTGATCCTGAGTGGGAATTTTTTTCGTTTAACTAATTCTTTCATTTAACTTTCGTTGAACAAATTGTTTAAACTATTGTATAAATGACAAAGAAATAATCTGAATATAGCTCAGACAAATGCTTAGATGAAGGTTGACAGTACAATACTTTTGCACAGAAGAAACTTCAGAAGTGTATCTAATAAAGCAAATAATATATTCTACTTATCCAAATACTATTAAAGCAAGCTGAGAAATAACTTTGATTAAGATGTTCTCCTTGGGTAATAATAAGATCCAGTTGTAAAATACAGGCTATCTTTTAAAGAGGAGTGGAATGCACATTATTTAATAAATCTGCAATAGTCCCAGCAAACATACCTAATTTTATAATAGTTCCTGTTTTTTGATAGGCCCAGGAAGCAGGAATCACAATCTCTTCTTCCTGATGATTATGAAAAATCCCAAGAAAACAAATTATGGGCAAACTAAACCTCTGACATTTGGCAATACCCACAAAATGCTGGAGGAACTCAGCAAGCCAAGCAGCATCTACAAAAAGAGTAGACAATTGACATTTTGGGTCGAAATGTCAACTGTTTACCTTTTTCCATAGATGATGCCTGGCCTACTGAGTTCCTCCAGCATTTTGTGTGTATTGCTTTGATTCACAGCACCTACAGATTTCCTCCTGTCTCTGACATTTGGCAATAGACTAACAACACTCTGACCCCTTTTGACACATGAAAGTACCCCTGCCCAAAGAGAAACCAAAAAAACACTTGATGCAGTAACTAAAACATCAACTTGAAATACATTAACAGTGTCACAAAGCAACAATTTTGGCCAAGCCCATACTTCCAAGTTACGCATGGCAAGAAATCCACCTGTGAAATATCTAATATTATTCCATTACAAATACAAATACTTTATTGTCACCAAACAATTGATACTAGAGTGTACAATCATCACAATAATATTTGTTTCCGCACTTCGCACTCCCTGAAGTAGAAATCGAAGTAAATATAATAAAAATTTGAACTATAAATCATAATTAAAAAATAGAAAAGGGAAAGTACGGTAGTGCAAGTCAGGTCCAGATATTTGGTCAGGATCTGTTCAGCAGTCTTATCACAGTTGGAAAGAAGCGGTTCCCAAATCTGGCCGTACATGCTCCTGAACCTTCTCCCGGAGGGAAGTGGGACAAAAAGTATGTTGGCTCGGTGGGACTTATCCTTGATTATCCTGGCAGCACTGCTCTGACAGCGTATGGTTTAAAGTGAGTCCAAGGATAGAAGATTGGTTTGTGTGATGTGCTGGGCTATGTTCACGATCTTCGGCAGCTTTTTCCGGTCTTGGACAGGACAACTTCCATACCGGGTTGTGACGCACTCCAGAAGAATGTTTTCTACGATGCACCTATAAAAATTAGTGAGGGTTTTAGGGGACAAGCCAAATTTCTTCAGCTTTCTCAGGAAGTAAAGGTGCAAGTGGGCCTTCTTGGCAGCGGACACTGCTTGGTTAGACCAAGTCAGGTCATTTGTGATATTCACCCCGAGGAATTTAAAGCTTTTGACCTGTTCCACCAGCACATCAATGATGTAGATGGGGTCATGTGGTCCTCTACTCCTTCTGAAGTCAACAACCAATTCCTTAGTCTTGCTGACATTGAGGGATAGGTTATTGTCTTCGCACCATGTCACTACGTTCTTAATTTCCTCTCTGTACTCAGACTCATCATTACCCAAGATGCGGCCTACAATTGTGGTGTCATCAGCAAACTTATATATTGAGTTTGATGGAAACTTGGCTACACAATCATGGGTGTACAGTGAGTACAGCAGTGAGTACAGCAAGTACACAGCCTTGTGGGGCACCGGTGCTCAGAGTGATTGTAGAGGAGAGCTTGTCCCCTATCTTTACAGCCTGGGTCCTGTCTGTGAGGAAGTTGAAGATCCAGCTGCAGATCTGAGTGCTAAGACCCAGGTTCCGGAGCTTAGGAATCAGTTTATTTGGAATGATGGTATTAAAGGCAGTCGATGAAAAGGAGCCTTACTTATGCGTCTTTATTCTCCAGGTGTTCTAAGGAGGAATGTAGTGCCAGAGAGATGTCATCTGCCATTGACCTGTTGCACCTGTAGGCGAACTGCAAAGCGTCAAGGTTGACTGGTAGGTTATGGTTGGTGTGTGCCATAACCAATCACTCGAAGCACTTCATAGTAACTTATGTCAGAGCCACAGGTCGATAGTCATTCAGGCATGCCACCTTGCTTTTCTTCAGCACCGGGATTATCGTTGCCTTCTTAAAACACGAGGGGATCTTAGACTGAAGCAGGGAGCAGTTGAAGATGTCAGCAAACACTCCAGCTAGCTCGCTTGCACAGGCCCGGAGAACCCGTCCCTGGATGCCACCTGGGCCAGTCGCCTTCCTTGGATTTATCTTCAGGAAGGCTATTCTAACGTCTTCTTCGGTGACGATGAATCCTGATTGCACCAAGTCTGGTTCATCCAGAGGGGGCGGGACGCTCTTCTTGTTCAAATCTTGCGCAGAATATGCAAGTTCATCAGGAAGGGAAGCGCTACAGTTATTGATATTCCCAGCCTTTTCTTTGTGCCCAGTGATCTCATTTAGACCTTGCTATAGTCTACTGGCATCCCTCTGGTTAGCCTGGGCTTCCAACGTGGCTCAATATTGCCTCTTGGCTTTCCAGAGTTCACACCTGGATTCCATGTAGCGACTGGTATCTCCGGACCTAAAAGCCACAGCTCTAGCCTTGAAAAGGGACTGGACCTCATAATTCATCCAAGGCTTCCGGTTAGGGAATACCTGGATCGTCTTGCAAGACACACAGTCCTCTATGCATTTCCAGATAAAGTCCATGACAGCTGAGGCATACTCATCGAGGTTAGCTGCCGAGTCCTCGAATACTAACCAGTCCGCCGATTCAAAGCAGTCACGGAGGATCTCATCCGTTTCCTCTGTCCAACATGACACCACTTTTGACACCGTGATGTCCCACTTCGGTTTTTGTTTGTAAGCCGGGAGGAGGAGTACGGCCTGAAGGTCCGATTTTCTGAAGTGAGATCGGTGGACGGAACGGTAGGCATCCTTGACTGCTGTGTAGCAGTGGTCAAGTATATTCGGGCCTCTAGTGGAGCAGCAGACAAGTTGGTATAACTTTGGCAGCGCTTTTCTGAGGTTGGCCTGGTTAAAGCCCCCGGCTGAAATGAGCAAAGCCTCTGGATACCTGGTCTCAACTTCACTGATGTTGGCATACAGTGTATTCACAGCACACTCCACGTCCACCTGGGGGGGGGGGGGGGGGGGGGAATGTAGACCGCTGTCAGTATTACCAAGGTCAATTCCCGTGGCAGGTAATAAGCACGACACTTCACCAACAGGTGTTCCAGGTCCGGACTGCAGGAGCTTGTCAGTGCCACTGTGTCCGAGTACCACGCAGTGTTGATCAGTAGGCAGACACCACCTCCCTTCGTCTTGCCCGAAGACGCCGTGCAGTCCATCCAATAGATCAAAAATCCCTCTGGTCGGATGGCACAGTCGGGGGTGGCAGGGGAGAGCCAGGTCTCTGTGAACAGAATACACAGCAGTTCTGCATCTCCCTGCAGTAGGTGAGTCTCCCTTTAAGGTCATCCACCTTGTTCTCTATGGCTTGCACATTAGCTAGTAGGATGGTGGGCAGATGGATCCTAAAGCCCCTCCGCTTCAATCTGATCAGCAACCCAGCTCTTTTCCCACACTTCCTCAGTAATTTGTGCATCTTTCCAGATTTCCATCGATGCAGTGTGTTGTTGGCAGCTCCTTGAGGTTGGTGGACGCGTCCCGTGGGGATCAATCAGCAGGTCGTGTCGACGGGAGCTCCAGGTCGGGCTGAGTGACGGAGGAGGCTCTGCTGCCACTTCCAATTGTCAGGGGCCCGGGCTGTCGATCAGGTCGGGCCCCAAAGCCAACACTTAATCCCGGAGGGCCGGGCTGCCAGCTGAAACAAGTCCATGAACTGTGTCATTAATCAGTGTGAATGTCAATCATTCCTCTCAATTCAAATTTCATCAATAAGTCCAAAAATCAATCTTAACATACACAAAGTTGCCACTTTATTAGGTACCTACTGTAACTAATAAAGTGGCATTGAATGTATATTTGTGGTCTTCTGCTGCAGTAGTCCATCTATTTCAAGGTTCGACGTGTTGTGCATTCAGAGATAGCTCTTCTGCACACTGCTGTTGTAATGTATGGTTTTTTAAGTCCTGTTGTCATCCTGTTAGCATGAACCAGTCTGGCCATGCTCCTCTGACCTCTTCATTAACAAGGCACTGCAACTCATTGGATTTTTTTTTTTGTTTTTCGCATCATTCTCTATAAATTCTAGATAAGCAGTTTCCGACATGCTCTGCCTGGCACCAACAACCATTCCATGGTCAGAGTAACTCAAGTCACATTTCTTCCCCATTCTGATGTTTGCTCTGAAAAATAAATGAACCTCCTGACCCTGTCTGCATACTTTTATGCATTGAGTTGGTTCCATAGGACTAAATACTTGCAATAACGAGCAGGTGTAATAAAGTGGCCACTGAATGTATATCAGTTTTCAACAAGCATGATAAAAAAAGCAAAATTAAACCATTTGCTTTCTACTTACAAAGTTGTGGAAGTTTTTCCGAATCTGTCGGATAACTCCAGGAAATGTAGGTCTCAATAACTCCTGAACACTGGAAGGCCATGATCTGTATTTGCTGTCCACTTCCAAATTGTTAATCCACTATTTAAAAGAAAATTTGAACATCAACTATAAAACAATATTCATCAGCTAACATTTTATCTGATTAGTAACAAAAGTGATTATTATTGAGATTCCTTTAATTTCTTTGTTGATTTAACAAAATGCTGATAGTTATTAATACACAATTGACAGCAAAGCAACTTGTACCACAATGATTCTAATCACTGACATTAATTCTGCTCTAATACTCTACGTTAGTTCTGAAAGCTGGTATTTCCAGAGAATTAGAAAGAGGTTAAATGGAAAAATTTCTGGTTAATGGTCCTTCAAAGTTGTAGGATTCTCAATAAAATTGGTGGCATCCATTAGTCTCGCAAGACCATGGATCTGTGCCTGGAATGGTTTCCAAGGCGCAGGCCTGGGCAAGGTTGTATGGAAGACCAGCAGTTGCCCATGCAGCAAGTCTCCCCTCTCCACGACACTGATGTTGTCCAAGGGAAGGGCAAGGACCAATACAGGATTCTCAATAAGGCTCTTTAGCAAATATGCATTATTTAATGGTGATCTGTACTAGTTTACAGAATTTATTAAACAGAGAACCTATGACTGGAATCAGAGAGCTCTGACTGGAAATTAACAAGGGTGCAGGAAAATCAAACTTACGTAGATGGCTGGATTTCGAATATCCACACCATAGTCCGAGTCTGATGGATGCACGTTCAACTTCAGTAGTTCATGCAGCTCATTCCCCTGAATCCCTAGATCATGCAGGCCTTCCATAAGACGAGCCTCATTGCGCAACAGGTCCAGAACACTAACAGACGTGCAGAAACAAGATTATTCATTTTCACAGGAAATATCTGATTACTTGCTTCACTTTACAAAGAGGAATTGTATATATTTGCATACACCGAAATCAACTAACTCTCCATACCTGAAGACATCTTGCACATCAAGATCAATAGTAAGACCATTGATGAAAAGTGCAGAGTCACCGTGATGCAGGCCCAGAGTTTCTTTGAAAAACTGAAAGATAAAGCATTGCAACTAAAAACTTTAGAGACAGAAGATACTGCAGATGCTGTAATCTGGATCAGAAAAATAAACTGCTGGTGGAACTCAGTGGAGAAAGAGGGTGGTCAACATTATGGGTCAAGATCGGACGCAAGATACAAAGATGACACAATATAATAGTGAAGCGTCTAATTTCAGGGTTATACTCACTCCATGAATGTGAAAATACAACTGAAAGATTTTCAATAATCAGCTCACTTAAATATCTTAAACCAGATGGTCTGCAATAAAGGTCAACATACAAGAAATTTCCGACAAATACAGCATCAAACATTCTAGAATATCTACCGACTAAGCTTGAATATTTCCTGAAACTCTAAAGCCAAGAAGTTCTTAAGTATCTGAACACTGAGTTAAAGCTGGACCTCAAGGAACCAATATTTGCACTGAACATGAAACAAAGCATCGTGCACACATTTCAAGTAGTGAAGTGAAAGTGGCATCTGAACAAAGGTGTCAGCAAACAGTAATCACAAGGAAAAAGACACGATCAATCCATTCAGAGGTTACTTTTATTGCCAGTGTGCCTGGAAGCAACTCACCAAGTAGGGAAGGTCCTAATGGTAAAACAACAACAGGGATCTTCCTACTTGGTTTGCTCCTACAGTATTGTTGCTGTTTAGTCATTAAGTCAAGTTCAACCCTTCATGACCTCATGGACCATAGGGTCCATAGGATTTTCATGGCAAGATACGGATTGTCAGGCCTTTCTTCTGCACAGATACTGCTGTTGCCCAGGTTGAAAACCAGCTGGGTTTGAAACCAGGACCATTTGCCTTGAAGTCCAGTGCTGATACCACTACACTACTAGCCTACAGCATAATCGTATATAAAATGATGCTGTGGGATATTGACTGATGTTTCTTCAATATGCCCCAATACCCTCTATGTGCCAATAGAATGTGCTTTGGGAGAACAAAGACAACCCTGGACTCTGCCAGTACAGTGTGAAAAGATCATGCATAATTTCACACAGCCCAGCAAGATTTTCAATCTCCAATATCAATTGCTTTGACTTCGATAAAAAATTTTGAAATGTACGCTTACCCGTTGATTTTCTTCTACTTCTTTCCTCATATCAGAGTTCACAACAGTCCTGGTTATAGATCTGTACATTAATAAAGTGAGGAAACATCATGCTGTAGTTTAAAATGTTGTGACTTTCCAGAAACAAACCATCTATCAGTTTTGTCATAAGCATCAACTCCATTATTTTTCTTTGTTTTTAATCTTACTTATTCTTAATTTTGGTAAATCTTAAAAATGTGCATCATGTATAAAAACTGGGACGGTGGAGTGGGTGGTGCGACGTGGTCGTGTTGCGGTTAGAACAATACTTTACAGTGGCAGTGACCTGGGTTCCATTCACGCCACCGTCTGTGAGGAAATTCTCCCTGTGACTGTGTGGGTTTACTCTGGGTGCTCCAGTTCCCTCCCAGATTTCAAAGACTTACAGACTAGGGTTAATAAGTTCTGGGCATGGCGCTGTAACTCTGACGACAGTTGCGGGCTGTCGGTTGCTCATCCTCTAACTGTGTCAGTTGTTGACACAAATGAGGCACTTTACTTTGATGTTTCGATGTACATGTGATAAATAAAGGTGATCTTTAATTTTTCAAAACACTTAATGGCTTTCTCAAAATCTAAAGTTAAGAATATCATCAACTGAGCAATGGAAGAATTCTTATACAGAAACAAATTCAATTTTGGTTCAATGATCCTTCTGTTAAATGTATGCTCTGAATAAGGGAATTTAAGAATAAATAAACATTCTGAAAATTATTGCCCAGATTCTGAACTGTGAGTCAAACAACATGGCAGGATGTCATCAGTTGGTCATGAAATCTGTACAGGTCCCTTGACAGGGATTTGAAACCTTAGAGACTGTAGCAATGACAGCCTGAGACCTCCCAAATCAAGTTCACAAATACCAGACAGACTTAACAAACCAGTACCAGTTGAAAACTTCAACACCATCAAACCCGATGTGGAAAGTAAAGTACAAGAATAAAAGGGTGAGAAATTACCACTGACAGAAAAGAAAGACAAAAAAATATACTTTTTAAAATAGATCTGTAACTAGTATTTAAATTCATAAGGAGTGAGGCGCCATGTTTTATTTAATTTTCAGTGCCAGAGATGCTGCTTGGCAGTTAATCTTCTTTGCATAAGTGAATAATCACATCCATTGCAATGAGTAAACCCTAATTTCTGTTCTAAATTCAGATTTAGAACTTCCTACTCTATTCAATTGACTGGTCAGCCGTATAGCAGAATGGCTTTCTACAATACCTCTTAAGTAGACAGCAAAATTTAGATATCCCTGTGTAACTATTAAGTATGATTACACTTACTGTAAGTGTGTAAACGATGGTATGTATCACTCGTCTCATCTTCACTTGCCACAAGTGAGGTACCAAAAGATTTAGATAGCAAACGTTTCTCCTTCATTTAAGAGCAGCAGTGATAAGGCAGGTAACTATAGGCTGACGATTTCCTTATACAGTGGTAGCAAAATTATTGGAGAAAAGTCTAAAGGATGGGTACATTCAGAATAGCAGGGGCTGATCCAAACTATTCAGCATGGCTTTGTATGGGGGAAATCCTGTCTCACTAATTTAAGGAAGTTTTCAGGAAGTAACTATGACTGATAAAGGCATCATTATCCACATGAACTTTAATAAGGTATTCGACGCAGTCCTGCAAGATTGTGTGTTCCAGAAAGTTAAGACACCTAGAACCCAGAAGTGGCTTGGCAATCGAAAGTGGAAGGATGCTTTCTTGTGATCACTGGTGTAACACACAGATCAACGCAGTAACCATAAATTAACAATTTGTGTGTGAATATACGCAATATAATTAGTCAGCCTGCAGATGAAACTGAAGTTGGTGGTGTTGTGAATAGCAGAAGTTGTATATTAAATAGATGGAAAGCTGGGCAAAGTATCGGCAGATTTAATTTAAACCCAAGAAATGTAAGGAGATGCATTTTGGGAAGTCACATCCAGTGAATCCTAGAATGCAAAGGAATATTGATGAATAGAGGGACTTTGGAGTTTAAGTCTGTAGTTCTCTGAAAGAGGTAACACAGGTAGTTAGAATGGTGAAGAAGGCATATTGCCTTTATAGATGAGGGCAGAGGAAACGAATGTTGGGAGGTTATTTTGGTTCAGTCACAGTTGGAATATTGTCTGCTTTTCTGGGTGCCACACCTAAAGGAGGAAGTGACTGAGCTACAGAAAGTTGCCTAGATTGGAGGACTTCAGTTATGGTGAAAGACTGGATAGACTGGGTTTGTTTTCCCTGAAGCGAAGGAGGCGGAGGGATGACAAATATAAGAGGTATAGTTAGGATAGATATACAGAATTTTCTTCCATAACAAGAGCATCAATAACAATGGAGCATAGGTTTCAGGTGGGAAGGAGTTTTCAAGGAGATCTGGGGGAGGGGAATTTTGTTTTTACACAGAAAGTGATTGATATCTGGAAAGTAAAGCCAGAGAGGTGATGGAATCAAATTTAATCACTACATTTAAATATATTTTGTCTTGAAGAAGCACAGCATAAAAGAATATGTACTTAATGGGGGTAAATGTGATGAGTGTAGATGAACAAAAAGGTCAGCATAGATATGATGGGCCAAAGGGCCAGTCTCTGTAGCTATACAATTCTGTCATTCAGTGATATTTTCACAATACATTCAAACTCCAATACTTTCATCGGTAATTGAATTAATGCTTTATATCAATATCTCTTACAACAATAAACAAATTAAAACTTGATACCTGGCCTTAGTTGGAAAATTTTGGCTCAGATCACGCATAACCATCAATGCATCGTCTGTTGGTGCAGACAGGATTCGAGCAGCAGTTTGAAAGCTTAGGTCTGTTCAGAAAATACAAATGTATGCTTCAAAACAAGCCATTACAGTCGATAACAGAATAAGAGGTATTTATGGTTATTAAAGGATTACAAACACTTTTTCAAACTGAAGAATGGCAGTCACTTTAATAAACAAGAATGAACACTAAAAAATATAAATATTATTCTTCCCATCAAGATTTAGAAGGGATTGTCAAATACAAACACAATAATTATTTGAAACAGAAAAGATTTTGCAAATGCTGGAAATTCCACACATAAAATACTGGAAGAACTCAGCAGGTAAACCAGCATCTATGGAAATGAATAAACAATTAACATTTCTGGCTGAGACCCTTCATCAGGATCAGAAAGTAAAGTGGAAGAAGCCAGAATAAGATGGTGGGTGGAGGGCAAGGAGTACAAGCTAGAAGTGACAGGTGAGGCTAAGTGGATGGGGGAGGGGGTATGAAGTAATAAGTTATAAGGTGATAAGTGGAAAAGGAAAGGACTAAAGAAGGAGGAATCTGATAGGAGAGGAGATTGGACCATGGGAGAAAGGGAAGGAGGAGGGACATCGAGGGAGGTGATAGTTGAGGAAGGAGAAAAGAGGGAGACCAGAGTGGAGAATTGAAGAAGAGGGAAGAGAGAGGGGGAAAAATTACCTGAAGATGGAGAAATGGATATTCATGCCATCAGGCTGGTGACTACCCAAACAGAATATGAGGTGCTGTTCCTCCAACCTGAGAGTGGCTTCATTGTGGCCATAAATGAGGCCATGGACCAACTTATTGGAATCCAAATTACTGATAGGAGAAATTACTTTAGTCAGAGGGTGGTAAATCTGTGGAATTTGTTGCCACAAGCACCTGTAGAGGCCAAGTTATTGGGTACCTTTAAGGCAGAGATAGATAGGTTCTTGATTAGCCAGGGTATCAAAGGGTATGGGGAGAAAGCAGGGGAGTGGAAATGACTTGAAGAATTGGATGAGCCCATGATTGAATGGCAGAGCAGACTCAATGGGCCAAGTGGCCTACTTCTGCTCCTATATCTTATGGTCTTATGGAATAGGGATAGGAATCAAAATGTTTGGCCACTGAGATATCCTACTTTTTGCAAAATGCAAATAGAAAGCAGTTTTAAGTAGAAAGGGCATTCTTTATAGAACAGCTTTGCAAATAGGCTCTATATTTTGAAGATGCTCTGTCTGTAAAGAGTCACTATTCCTGCTTTATTATTGTTCAAGAGTAGAGTATAAAGTTATTTAATTTTGGTTGTTGCAAACAGACAAGCTGACTCTTAAATTGCTCAGTTCAAGGTAGCTTGCAGAACAGATGGATAATATCATTTAGCATAATTCAATAATTAATGCATTTATAGTTGGAAGAGTATTATGTACTCAGAAGTCAGCTTTACAGCATTAATGGCAGCTAGCTAAGATCCATATCTTTGAAAATGCTTTCAAACCATTTGTGTTTAAAGGATGACTGAGGAAATATCACATGCTTGTGAAGTCGTCCATGTGGCTGGAAAGGGTATAAATGTAGAGAGGGGTTCAGGCTAATTAAGAATGGAAGAAGAAACATGGAAGAACTAGAATCCATTCCTCCAGATTTGATTACTGTGACAGACAACTTGTTTTCTGCATCTTTGGTATGTCTTATTTGTTTATAAGATGCATACCTGTACTTTGGAAATGCTTAATCCTTTACGTTTGAGAAATATTTTGAGCTTTGGAAATGCTCTGAGTTTTAGAAATGGTTTGCAATTTAAAACTGTTTAAGGTAGAAATCCTCTGAGTTTTAAATGTGCTTTAACAGGGTTTTGTGGATTTAAATGTGTATCACTGTTAGTAAATGAACTCTGTTTTAAACTACTTTGTTAGCTGGAAATACCTTGGCCTTGGCAGGGAGAGAGGACCGATGACTTGAATAATGAGTATTAGCAGTTAAACACATCATGGAGAATAAACAGGGAAGTAAACTAGTCTTTGAAGATTTGGTAGTTACGGTATAATCTCGCTTTTGTGAGAGTATCCATGGCTATTTATATCCCATAGAGCTTAAAGTTGTCTTTTGAGTTTCGAACTTTGCAGTCAGCAATCCCAATACCATCACAGGTGCAGCACCTCTTCTGCTTGCAGAAGTACCAGCCAGCAGACTAATGGAGAGGGACAAATGTACAAGGGAATTACGGAGGGCACAATACCTGCAGAAAGCAGACAGTGAGGGATGGTAAAGATGTGGAAGAAGACAATTATTTTGGTGACCATTTAAAAAAAAATGCAATTTTTCAGTTCAAAATTCAGCACTGACATTTTCTCCTTTTCTGGCTCTAAAGCAAATGAGATCAGACTAAACTGTAATACCAATTTAGAGAATAATAATAAATATTATCAGACCAACTGACTAAGCTGCCTGGCTAGTTATGCTTTTATCCAATACTGATCCAGAACCAGAGGGACGAACAGAAGATAATGAAATTAAAGCAAAGTTCATTACCAAGAAGGTACGGCCTTCTTTTTGATCAATGACAGTACTACAAACAGCATTAAGGGCACAGTTGTTCTGTGTTTTTTTTAAATAATGCAAGGACTGCCAACTTAATGACAGCTCCAGACTTGGCAATTATCCATTTTCATCATACCTTGGAGTTGCCAGACTTTAAGAGGAGCCATCTCATTTGTGCTTTCAATCAAGTGCTTTCTCAGTTCCTTAAGCTGTTCTTTGATCTCGGGGTAAAGCTGTCTGTCAACAAAAAACATATTTGCAATTACTGCAAAAAATTGCCTATGACCTATTGATATCCTATGCAAAGTTATTCTACCCCAAGCAGCCTACAACAAAGAAAATTATGCTGGAAACTCATTTCTTTTATCTGATCTCCATACAATTATGATTTAATAACTTACAACATTTAGTTATCATTTTACTATAAAATAAATAGCAAAACTCCAAAGTACGGGATGAGTACAATCAGAGAAGTATAAGAAAAACTGCAGATCCTCAAATATTAAAATAAAAAAGAGGAAATAATTGAAATACCTTTGTCTTCATTCCAGTTCTATCAAAGGATATTGGACCTGAAATGTTAATTCACTTTCTCTTCCCACAGAATTAGTCTAGCCTAGGCCGGCTGGTGGCACAATGGCATCAGCGCTGGACTCCAGAGCGAAGGCTCCCGAGTTCAAATCCAAGTCGGGCCACCCCCTAGCACGCTTTCTATTCTTGCCGGGTTAAGCATCAACCAGCAACTCAGCCTCATAAAAAAACACAAGGGTCGAGAAAGGTATGTTCATATCATGACCCGGTTAATCCAAAAGGAGACCAATCCTGACACCACGCGCCAGACAAGAATGGCTTACTGTCTGGTGCGACACGCGAAAAAACATCTTAAAAAGAAGTGCAGCCTGTTCAGTATTCCCTGTATTTTCTGTATTTTTTAATATAGTTAATTCAAAGGAATTCACGAGGAAGTTTCAAAAATATAATTGCCGATCTCCATGTGAAACCTTCTATATGTGGAACCTGATTCACTCAATTCTATAAATGGTATTCCGAAGGATCAAGCAGGATTGAATCATAGGGTATTAATTATCTCTGCTTTATACTTCCAGAATGATTATAACCAGATATCGATTCAATCCCATTTGAAAAGCAAATCAACAGCTGTCTTTAATTTATACCTTGGGGAAATATTTTGTAATCTCTTTTTCACTTGACTGGTACATATATTGTATTTACCTACTTACATCTTAACCTTTAGAATGCAAATAATTCCCTTACACACCATTTCCTTCAATCTTGAAGTAAGGTGAATTATATCACACAAGAGCTTTAAAATTTAAATTGTTCCAATATATGTTTGTATATATTTTGCAAGTTGCTTATCTTAGAGAGTCATCTCTTAGCAGCCAGATTTCCTGTGAAAAATCTTACTTCAGCTTGCCGAAAAGAAACCCTTGCACTTCATCAACAGGATCATTTTCATTTATCACTGTGGTGTTCAGTTCAAAACCTGTAAAGTGAAAATAGAAATAAATCATTCAGAATCAGAGTAATTAAATGATAAGCTGTAGACAAAAATGAAGAGCTAAACTTTCCACAAGGGAAGAAAAGGTTTGTGTGTATCACACAAAGTAAATTAATCCAAAACTTGAACAAGACATATATTGAGATGTTTGTTTCATCATTAGTCACTGGTGAAGTTCCTGACGACTGAAAGCTGGCTAATGTCATTTTGTTATTTAAAGAGGATATCAAGGACAAGCCACAAAACCATATGCTGGTCAGCTTGACATCTGTAGTGTGAAAGTTACTGGAGTGAATTCTGAGAGACAGGATCTACTAGCATTTGGCTAGCAAGAGTCAGATTAAGAGGAGCTCCGTGCGTTAAAAGTCATGTTTCACACATCTTTTAGACGCATGTAGGGCAATGAATGTTGCCTAGCTAGACTGTAGAAAGGCTTTTGACAAGGTTTCGCATGTAGGCTAATCTCGTAGATTAGGTACCATGGAATCCAAGGAGGGTGGTTAGGTGGATTCAAAATGGCTAAGAGGGAGGAAACAGAGTGTGGTGGTTGAAATTTTACTTCTCAGTATGGAGACCAGTGAATAGTGGTGTGCCACAGGGGTCAGTGTTAGGGCCCTTATTATTATGTAAATGATTTGGATGTACAAGGCTTGGTGAGTTCAGAAGAGGACAGTCAGCCCAAAACACTGGCTGTTTACTCTTTTCCATTGATACCACCAGATCTGCTGAGTTCCCCCATCATTTTGCATGAGTAGGCTTGATCAGTAAGTTTGCAGATGACACCAAATTAGGTAGTGCTGGGCCGAGGAGTGGTAAATGGAATACAATTCAGATTGTGTGAGGTGATGCATTTTGGACATTTTGGAAAATCAAAAGAGCATACTATAACTGGTAGAGCATTCAGTTGTGTGGCAGAGGGCCCTACAAGTGCAAGAGCCTAGTTTATTGAAAGCGGCATTCACAGCTAGGCAGGGTGGTGAGAAAAGTGCATAACAAGCCAGTTTTCATCAATCAGAGTATTGAGTATAAGTGTTGGAATATCATGTGGCAATTGTAAAAGTCATTGCTGAGGCTGCGTTTGGAGTACTTGTTCACCTTATAGTAATGATGAGGTTAAGCTAGAAAGAATGCAGAGAAGATTTACAAGGATGCTACCAGGTCAAGGCCTGAGTTATAGGGAGAAGCTGGCCAGATAAGCCTTTATTCTTTGGAATGTAAGAGAATGAGAAGCAACCTTATGAAAATGTTTAGAATGAACTCCCAGAGGAAATGGTTGAGGCAGGTACTATAATATAATTTAAGAAGTACTTGGATAGGTACAGGAGGGTTGGGACTTGGAGGATATAGGCCAAACACAGGGAATTGGGACCATCTGGGTGGGCACAATGGACAACATGGACTAGTTGAGCGAAAGGGCCTGTATTCATGCTGTACTGCCCAAAGTGTAATTTACAATGTTAACAAGCCCTATCAATGCATGGGGCACTTGCAAAAATGCAAGGCTGGGAGAAAATGAATCTGAGTACTATATGGTGACATATACATATTTGATAATAAATTCATTTTGGACTTCGCACTACGAGAATCTGTTGCAATTTGTTTAAAGGAAACTACGACTAACAATTTGCTGCTTTGGATCCTCTGACTGGTATTTTTCTTTTAGTATTTTGCTAAGCAGTTATTCACAGGTGCCCACATCACCGTCTCCACCTGGATTCTGTGAGTAGATGTGTTCCAGACCACATGTCGGACGAACACACTCGTTCAATGTGTTAGAAATCACTAATGGTGCTTTTTATCCAAGTGTACTTTCCCCAATGTTACTCTTTCCTTTTAGGCACTAAGTACTTTCTGCATCTCCCATGCCCATATTCCCATCTCTAAGCACAATCCCACTCCCCTTGTGACACCAACAACCCAGAACATTCAACATGATCTTACACGCAAGACCTATTCTACTACCATGGGTTTCATGTGCAATCAAACTGTTCTCCCTCCATTATACTCTTTGGTTCCCTCACCACCGTGAATTAACACAAACATTTGGCACAAAAAATAAGCAAAAGCCCTTCTCTTTCTGACCATGACCAACATAAGTAAGATGATATCTTCAAACCTGTATGTTGTGGAGAAAATCTAATCATCTGCATTGAATCACACTACTATCCCCACAGGAAAATAAAACATTAATTTACAGTTGAAGTTCAATCAAAAGGAATTCCAGGAAAATGAATCTACCAATTGAAGACATGTTAAATTATTTTCAAGTTCATTTCCACCTAATGTGTACTGTTATATAATCTACTTTACTTTCTGTACTCGGGCAAAACATATCTAAACTCCTAAATGCTATGCCACGGCACCCCACTTTTATTTATTCAAATCACAAGTGTCTATCTCGTCCAACTGTTTTTCTGTACCATTCAGCAAAACAAGAACAATGGAACTTCAAGAACATTTGACACATCAAGCTTTCACTATCACTATATGACATTTACCTCAAAAACTATATATTTCAAAAGGCTAACTTGATTTATTTACTTACTTATATTTTATTTAGAGTGCAGCGCGGACAGACCCTTCCGGCACAATGAGCTGCACCACTCAACAACCCTCTTAACCACAGGACAATTTACAATAACCAATTAACCTACAAACTGGTACATCTTTGGAATGTGGAAGGAAGCTGGAGCACCCAAAGGAAACCCACACACTGGCAGGAAGAACAGACAGCGTCAGAGTTCAAGAATGTTAGAAACTGTTGTTCCTGTCTACTATGAAATTGGTCTGACATCTCCAGCTGCAAACCATCCTAAAACTGGCATCACTTCAGTGTCTAGTTTTGGTTAGTGTGTGTCTCATTTTAATCAGTTAACAGCAGTAAAACATGAAAAGCTCATTACTTTAGGACAGCTGTAATAACAAAATAAAATCAGGTGTACAGTGCATAACCCTAAAAGTATTCTACAGCACAAAAATTAAATTAAACCCGTGTTGTTTTCCAAAGCAAAAATGCATTCTCTATATTTTGCTGTACTTAACAAAGAGGATACTGTAAAGATCAAGGGGTATAGGAGCTGCCAACTGCAGCTAACAGACCCTTCAATCTATGTCCCTGATGCTACAGCTGGTTTGCTTTGAGGCCACACACACTTGAGGATTCCAAAACACCACTTCATTACTGCATTTCTGAGATTTCCCTCCAGTCACCGTTCCCCCTTTATCTCTAAGATAGCTCTCCACTGTCCTGATCTAGTGATGCTGTAACTGTCGGTTTTGGAAGCACCTGCCCTCAAAAATGTGCAGGATGAGTCTTAAAGGGGAGCCACTCACATTAGTAAATACTAAACTGAAGGATGTTACAGTTTTACTTTTTTTGTACAAATCCAATTAGCGACATATACAGCACCACTTGCTATGCCACAAATCTAATGTATTCTGTTGAAAGTTAGCCTTTGGGTGAAAATAGTAAACTGATACAAATCTTACATCACCATTTAATTTAATTACTCATTTCCACAAATTTTGAGAAGGCATACAATTGTTTTTTTTTAATAATCACCTGTCACTTGTGTGTCATCTTTGGCCTTGTATTCTGTGCTTTTAATGGCAAGCTCAACACCATAACCAGAAAGGAATACCTTCTCCTGACTTGAATGCTGAAAAAAAATTATAAAACAAATATCACTGACCCATCATTTATTATGCTTTCTCAATACTTAACAAAATACTTGACAACAATGGATTGTTAAATAATTAAATGCAGCATCATAAATAAAAATGTCTATATTTCATTTGTCATCCCCACTAGTCTAAGTTTCCTGCTTCCTGGCTCTATGCCCGAATGCAAACTTAACAAATGCTCAAGGCAATCGTTATTCCCTTCCATCCTCAATCTTGCCTAACACTTTTGCTTGTTTTGTTGTATATCAGCTCCTTAATTTTAACCTTCAATTTTGATCTGAAAGTCAGACCAAAAAAAAAACATTCTTTAATAGTTGTAGTCAAAAGCAATAATTTAGCAGTTGCCATTTGGAAATAATTATGCTATAACAGATTAGCAATAATTTCACTAAATAACAGAAAAGTTGAAAAGGATTGAATGACCCTTTCTGCTCCCAAACAAAAATCAGCAAAGCAGTCTTGAAACCCCATGCTAATGGAGCTGGAATTCAGGTCAATAACTGGGGTCCAATATTAACCAGATGTATCTGAGATTCATCACTTGGGCATAGTAGTACCAACTGATTCATATCAGATCCTGCCATAAAAATGTGGTTGATTAAAAAGCGAATGTACAACTCTGCCCATCCCATGGGGTTAACACTTCAAAAAAGATCCCTAAATGGTGTAATTATTATATCAGAAAATTAATAACAGTAAACAAAGAACTTGGGAATAAGCTTGATTACAAAGCAGCTTGTCTTACAGCAACATAATGCCGGAGTACGTAGTTGACCCTTCCCTCATCTGATTTGGAGCAGAGAAGCTTGTGGAACCTGGAAAACTCTTCGGTACCAATCTCACCGTAGAGAATCACAAATGGAAGTTCATTTCTTAAAGGTGCCTTAATATGATCCACTTTAAACAAATAAGGGCCAGGTCTAATAATTAAAGACAAAAATCAGAATTAATAAGATCTAAAAGGTTCTATGTAAAATTATGCAAAATAATCCTCCTTGAAGGCAATTATTTGGTAAATTTCAATTCCAAATTTCATAATTCCTGTTTCTGTCCTCGTCTGTACTATTCAGTCACAAAAGAGAGCACTTTCCCATAAAGAAACTGCCCAAATTTGAATATTTAGCACCAATGAAGTCTAGACAGCTGTATATCTAGCTGAAATACGGAACTTGCCAAGCATACTGATGTACTTCCAAAACAGGAATAAATTTATATTCCTTTGTTACTACATAGCATCTTCTAAGAGTAGGAAAAAATATAGTAGCCAGAATCTAAATGAACCACATAAACAAACAAGTTAAATACAGATGTATGCATCAACCAGACCAATTATATTGTAAAGGATGAGCAACTGAAACCGTGCCCCAATTAAGCAGCTGCCCCATTTAGCTAAAGTTTCATGCAAATAGTTAAAATGGTATTTTAAAAAAGACAAACTACTGTTTAACTGAGTAACAAAAGTACTTAAATGAAACACAGAAGAACAAATTAGGACACTACCAATACTACTAGTGACTGCCTGTCACATCTGATGACAGGAAACCTGTGTGGAAGAGTTTTTAAAGTGGAAAAGCCGTAGCAGTGGGACAGTTCCACTCTCTCAGTCTCAGAAGTCCATGTCCGGTGGGATGAGTAGAGATCACATCTGGGGTCTTCCCTGGTTGCAGTGGATGACCTTGACTTCTTCTGTGCCTTGTCATGCCCTTTGCTCTCCATGCAGTGTTGCAAAACTGCCTTTCTGGCCCTTGGATCTCTCTGTAGATCTCATCTGCCCAGTCTGCCAGATCTGACCGCATGCTAAGACAGGCATGTCCCTATCTCACCAGAGTATGAGCCCCGTTGGCTACCCACATCTGGTTTAGCCTGCCAGCTGAAGCACTGCAGCAGGGAGTAGTCACTGTCATGTGCAAACAGCTACAGGTGAGAGCTGAGTATCTGGTGTGGACCTAAGGTAACACTTGGGATGATTGTCAATACCTTCAAATTCGTCATCAACTTCTTCATAGTTCTTAACTTGCTGAAGTAGTGAAATAGTTTTCTTTTCACTCCCAGCCGGTTCAGGCATTTCCAAGTCTGAATGCAATGAGCAAAATAGTCCTGAACTGTCTTACTGTTTATCTCTTATCAACTATCAGTGAAAAAAAATATCGCTTTTTAAACACAAGCGCAACTGATGCTGCATAAAGGTGGTCGCTCAAAGCAGAATGTAGCATCTAATGGCCACATAACATGCACACAACTGATGCCCATTAGAAAATGTTTGGCAGCAGTCTCCTGCCCCAATTAACTGCCATACTATCCTAAATAACCAAAGGGAATCCCAGCTAGTTTCTCGATTTGTTTTTGTTCTTTAAGAGCTGTTCCAAATAAGCAATGACCCAATTAACTGGAATTCACTGTATTCATCAAAATATCAGACTCATAGTGTTGTTATGCCAAGTTACACAAAATGTACACTATTGAGAAGCACAGGTTTGACTTGACCTTTAAGAAACTTATGCTCTTTCAATTTCTTCATTGTACCAATGTAACAAAATTTCTTGAACATTTATTTAATAAATTATGTGCCAATTCCACCAATTTATTGTATTCTGCTATAAAAATTGCACTTAACATTTTAAACTGTGAGACAATCAGATCATCCAAAAACAAATAACAATCCAGGTCTTGGAGGTTATCAACTGGTGCAACTCACAAGAGCTCAATCTCAAATTAACAATACTCCAAGTACATTGTAACATCCCTAGATTGTCATGATGCTGAGATACACCCTAGGATGTGCTGGGACACATCATCACTGGTGTAACGTGGGGTCATCGGGTGTTTTGGATCTTGCAACATCAGACACTCTCACCCAGGTGAACCAGCCAGGGTTGATCAGGCCCTGGCCTGTGAACCAGGAGCACTGGTCCACAGATCACACCTCTTGAAAAATGAAAAAGCAGAAAAATCCCCACAAATGTGAACAGCATATAATAATGCTTTGCTTTTGACAAGATACTGATTAACATCATTGAGGTGTGTTCTCAATCCAAGTCATTAATTGATCATATTAACAGTTATTGGAGCCTTGGTTTTGGATATCTGTCAATTTGAAACCAAGCTCTGCAGCTGAAGTACTATTATCAACAAAACATATTGAACTTGTTTTGCACTGTACCCATGCCAAAGCCCACTTATAACAAATCATAAATTATAAATTATTTTGAATTTGACTTGTCCACAATTTCAGAAACACTTTATAATTGATATTTTTCAGTGTCACGGTGTGCTTTGTTTTCGTTTACCTCTCCAGGGCATTCTGAAGAACAGCCTCCAACTTGTCAGGACTGCAGATCTTCTCCCCGTGCACATTTATAAAAGCAGAACAGTTTTCTGGAGGGGGCTCCTCTGCCGCAATCTATTCAAAGAGTTTGTATCAATTATATCAATAAAAAAAACAAATACCGTACTCACTTCCATTGATTATGTAAGACACAAAAATAGTCGACTCACCTGCTGAAACATCTGAACAATGGCCGAATAAGCCCGAAGGGATAAGGCAAACTTCAGAAGATTGGCCTGTACAGGAGTCAAAAACTCACCAGCTTTCTGCAGAATGTGGTTGTAATACGAAATATCGGTTCCTGCCATGTAAAAAAATAATTACAATGCTTCAAATATTTTTTAATTGGTCCTTACCAGTCTAAATATACACGCCAACTCACCTTCCTTCCTGGAAAGATTATAGACTCCTGGGTAATATTTAATTTTATCTGACCACTGAGAACAGACAGATGGACAAGCCTGACAACATTTTCTCCCAGACTCAACGCATGTATTATCATTCACTGTTACTGCACAGCTGCCCAACAGAATTACAATAACCTCTACCACAAGAAGGACAAAGGCAGAGGCACATGGAAATAACATCAACTGCAGGCTCTTCATGTTCATGCTGAACATCATCCTGCCTTGGAAATATATCTGTTTCTTCACTGGTGCTTGATACAAACCTATCCCCATCCAATATCAGTGGGAACAGCTTCACAAGAAAGTTTGCAGCAGGTCAAGAAAGCAGCTCATCAGTTTCTTCATAAGGGAAAAGAGGGATAGCAAAACTAGTCTTTACAGCAACAAGTTTCAAACAAGCAGATAAATATAATTTCTCTCACTTCTCCTATTTTTATCCAAGTTAATGAATCTAATAATAGTACATTTCAGGTGCCGACAAATTCAGTACACACTACAGCGCAAATCTAGGATGAGTGTCTCACGAGATTAACATAGTTAACAAGGACGGAAGAGATTCTGCAGATGCTGGAAATCAGAGCAACACACATAAAATGCTGGAGGAACTCAGCAGGTCAGGCAGCATCTACGGAGAGGAACAAACAGTCAATATTTCAGGCTGAAACCCTTCCTCAGGACTGGAAAGGAAGGGAAGATTCCAGAATAAGAAGACTGGGGGAAGGAAGTAGTATAGGCTGGCTGGTGATAGGTGGGAAAGGTAAAGGGCTGGAGAAGAAGTGATCTGATAGCAGAGGAGAGTGGACTGTGGGAGAAAGGAGAGGAGAGGCACTAGGGGTGAGATGATAGGCAAGTGAAGAGAAAAGGCAAAAAAGGAGCCAGAGTGGGGAATTGAAGAAGAGGGAAGGGAGACGGCAAAACACTACTGGAAGTTGGAGAAATCAATGTTCATGCCATCAAGTTGTAAGCTACCTACACGAAATATGAGGTGTTGCTCCTCCAACCTGAGAGTGGTCTCATCATGGGAGAAGAGAAGGCCATGGGCTGACATGTTGAAATGGGAATGGGGATTGGAATTAAAATGCTTCGTCACTGGGAAATACTGCATTTTGCAGATGGGGCGAAGGTGTTTGACAAAGTGGTCCCGCATTCTATGTCAGATCTCACCAATGTTGAAGAAGCTGCATCAGATACAGTAGGGTGACCCCAACAGATTCGCAGGTGAGTGCTGCTTCAACTGGAAGAACTGTATGGGACCCTGAATGTAGGTAAGGGAGGAAGTTAATGACCAAGTATAGCACTTCTTTCGCCCACAGGGATGTGCCAGAAGATTAGTGGGGAGGGACAAATGGAGCAATTCCACCAGATGGAGAAGGATGGTGATGGAGGGGAACTGGTTGGGTCTGTTATTGAGCAAGAAGTGGAGACTGTTAAGGTTTTCTTGATGGGGTTAGAAATGTACAGGGGCTGGACATCCATGCTGAAACTGAAGGGATCAGGGTCAGGGAATAGAAAGTTGTTGAGGAGATCAAGAGCATATGAAGATTCGCAGATGTAGGTGGGAGGGGACTGAACCAAGGGGAACAAAATGGAGTTGAAGTATGCGTACATGAGCTCAGTGGGGCAGGAGCAGGCAGTAACAACAGATCTACTTGGTCAGTCAGGTGTGCAAGAGGTAGAAATGAACAATACAGTGTAAGGGAGCTATGAAATTGGTGGCAGTGGATAGATGTCCAGAGTTGATGAGGTTTGTGATGATGCTGGAGGCAATGTCCTGATGGTCCTGACTGGGGTCCTTTTCAAGGGATAATTAAGAGAAGGTATCTGAGAGATACTGCCTGATCTCAGCAAAGTGGAGGTTAGTATGCCAGAGTACAACAGCACCCCCCTTGTCTACAGGTCTGAGGTTGGGATTGGCACAGAGGGAGTGGAGGGCAGTGTGAAGAGGTAAGGTTCAAAGAGGAGAGAAAAGTGCTTAAGTCAAGCCTGTTGATGTCTCATCAGCAAGTAGAGATGAAAAGATCCAGAGCAGAGAGAAAACTAGAGCAGGGTGTCCAAGAAGAGGAGGGTTAAAGATGGGAGAAGTGGTCATCGTGGTGGGGTGGGCTTTATGTAGTGGAATGCGCAGAACTCACTGAGGTGTGGGTGAAAGGGGACAAAAGCTAGGCCCTTGCCTAGGACAGAATGTTCCACCTCACAGCGGGGAAGGTCAGAGGGAATACTGAAGACATGGCAGAGATCAGAGGGGGGTTAGAGAGTTGGTGGCATCAGAGGAGGAGGGAGGGTTGGGGTGTTAAGAGAAGGTTGGGTGGGTGAAAGATCGAAGCTCTGAAGATCCAAGAGCTGATGGGGGAGCCTGGCAACCCAGTGTTTGGAAGTAGTGATGGATGCAGGGGAGCCCAGGGACCCAGTGGCAGTGGGAAAGGTCTCAGGCTGGAGATGGAGGTGGCCAAGGTCAGAGATAGAGGCTATGTAATTCACAGTCTGAAGGCACATAGGGTCGTAGGAACCACAGTTGGCAACAGTAGGATCCATTATCAAGAAGTATCCAATAAGTATGGTTAACAAAGAGTAGCTTCTAGCTGATCTTTAAATTATGGGCAAACAAATGAACTACTTTTACATGAATTTTAAAATTTTTACTTCACTTTATTTGAGTGGCTGATGGACGTGGTAAAGTTCTGTCACACTGCAAAACTATTTTTTTTTAAACTTGGGAACTCATATCAGGCTAATGTTCATTGGCAACATCTTATCATTCAGCACAATCATCCCATCCAAACTCATCATCAAGCTTCAAGTCCTGGGCCTCTGTGTCTCCCTCTGCAACTGGATACTCAACTTCTTCACCGGCAGAGGACTGGTAAGAACATCTCCTCACTGACCATCAATGCAGATGCACCTCAAGGCTATCTGCATAGCTCCCTGCTCCACTCTCTATACAGAAGACTGTGTGCATAAGCCCAGCTCCAATGCCATCGGCAATATTGTCAATGCCACTAATACTGTTGGCTGAACCACAGGTGGTGATGACTGTTACCAGAGCAAGGTAGATACCTTGTTGAGTAGTGATGCAGAAATAATCTTTTGCACAATGTTAGCAGAACTAGAGTTGATTGTTGACTTCAAGAAGTGAAAGGAGGGTGAATATGCGCTAAGCATACATTGGGGGAATCAGCAGGAGAGGGAGTCAGTGGCTTTAAATTTTTGGCATTAACATACAGTTTACCTGTCCTGGGTCCCTAATGTCCAGCACATACACTCTGAGGCCACTTTATTAGGTACAACTCCTTGTTAATGCAAATCAGCCAATCACATGGCAGCAACTCAATGCATAAAAGCATGCAGACATGGTGAAGACCATGTTCAGACCAAACATCAGTATATGGAAGAAATGTGATCTAAGTGACTTTGTCCGTGGAATGATTGTTGGTGCTAAGAGAAAGTGGTTTGAATATCTCAGAAACTGCTGAGCTCCTGGGATTTTCACACATAAGTTTCTAGTTTACAGAAAATGGCATGAAAAAAAAGTCATCCAGTGAGCAGCAGTTCTGTGGGCAAAAATACTTTAATGATAGAGGTCAGAAGAAAATAGCCAAACTGGTTCAAATGTCAAATAACCATGTGTGACAGCAGTAGTGTGCAGAAGAGCATCTTTGAATGCACAACACATAGAAACTTGAAGTGGATGGGCTACATACAGCAGCAGAACAGCAGAAGTATACACTCAGTGGCCACTTTGTTAGGTACAAGAGATGCCTAATAAAGCAGCCACTAAGCGTATAAATTTTATTCACTTACTCTTACTGTGTAAGCATGTACTAAATAATCTGGTACACTACATAGCTACATAAAAGTCAAGAGACTTCATGGCAAAGTTAAGGCGGAACACAAAACCAAGACGCTATTAAATGATTAAACAGGCTAGTGTGTTTCTTCCCACTTTGTAACCCTGGGTTCTACATGAGATATGAATTTGTGTGAAAGGGACAACCAATCGCATCAAATTGAATTGGTATACAACTCGGGAACTTTTACCTTCATCATCCTCTTGATGGACTTCTTGAGCAGCATCCACAAAATCCCAGAATTTAGCTTTGCTTTCCTCAGCCAAAAATTCACTGCAAGAGAAACAACAATTATTCTACAATGTACACAGTTCTTCAATGAAGTCATTATTGTACAGTTAAGAGCAAATTACATAGAAAATACAAGAAAAGATCTTGCTACTTAGCTATTTTTCTATCATTATCCAAAATTCACAACTACAGCTTGCTGAAGTTAGAGCACCTCATCTATTCTGGTTGCTTGCACACACTTCAGACTGTGACTGAGATAATGCACCAAAATTACATCAATGCATTACTATTCATCTAATTAGATGAAGACTCTACAAAGTTTGACTACCTAAAGAATAACCAGCAAAGTCACAAAACAATGATTCAAGATTGTTTAATGCCATCTACAGTACTCAAGAGAGGAATGAAATAAACGTTACTTTGGATCTGATGCAGCTCTGAAAAAAACACATTAAAATAAAAAACATAATAAATATTAATACATAATATAACATAAATAAATTAATTGTATGTACATGAAATGATGCTGGGTACAGGAGATTCTGTACGTAAGGTGACTCTGATAGGAAATTATAAAGTAGAGGTGGTGGAGTGGGTTAGAAGTGTTGATCAGCCTTACTGCTTGAGGAAAGTAACTGTTTTTGAGTCTGGTGATCCTGACATGGATGCTACCTCACCCCCTCACTGATGCGAGTGGGAAAAACAGTCCATGAGCAGGATGAGTAATATCCATTGTGATACTAGCCTTTCTCTGGCATCTTTCTGTATATATGTCCTTGATGACAAGTAGGCTGGTGCCGATGATACGTTGGACGGTTTTGACGACCTGTCATGGCGCCTCCAGTTCGCGCAGTGCAGTTTCTATGCCATGCAGTGTGGCAGTACATTAAGATGCTCTCTATTGTGCATTTGTTGAAGGTCATGAGTACTGATGTGCACAGTCCAGCTTCCTTAGAAAGTAGAGGCATTGGTAAACTTTCTTGATTATGTAGGATGTGTTCTGGGACTATGAAAGGTTGTGTGAATTGTGCAATCCCAGAAGTTTGAAGCTACTCACGGTTTTCACTACTGTTGCCGCTGATGTAAAGCAGGGTGTGAGTGGTACAAGTTCTCCTGAAATTGACAACCATCTCCTTTCTGTTGTTAACACTGATGAAGCCTGGCATCACACCTTGAGCTCTTCCACTTCCTCTCAATTGGCTGTCTCATCATTGTTAGTGAATCGGCGAACTTGACAACATGATTACTCGGAAGTTTGACCATGCAGTAGTGGGTGAGCATAGTGTACAGAAGTGGGCTCAGCACACAGCCCTGGGGGGCACCCATGTTGAGAATGATGGAGAAGGGGGAGCGGTGGTGCATTCAGACTATCTGAGGGCTGTTGGTGCGGAAGTCTAACACCCAGTTGCACACTGTTCTACTTGGACTGAGGAGTAAAAGTTGGTTACCAAGGTCTGTGGGTCAATAGTGCTGAATACAGAACTGAAATGCAGGAAGAACATTCTAACACAAGTGGATGCTTTAGATATAGAACACAAAGTGCAACACCAAAATTCAGAATAAAGAAAAAGGTATCTAACAAAATTGTGAAATAAATCCTGTTCCTTGTTTATATTATAGTGACTTCTGGCTCAAAATCAAGATAAGTGAGACTCTGTTTCTATGACACCAAAGGAACGAACAAACGTTGGCTAACGTAGAAAATAAGTAACACTGTGACGAAGCTCTGCAAACTACCAAACTCCTTTTCCTTTCTCCTCAAAGATCATAGCATGGCTAGTTGTAGAACTGAATTGAAATATGTTGGTCAATCCTAGAACTAATTGTAGAAACTAATACTCAACCTTCCATCCCCACCTGCCAGTTTATACTCCTTCCTCTCCCTCACCCTCTTATTCTGGCTTTTTCCCCCCTTCCTTTAGAAGGGAGATTGAATGGTACCACAACAACCTCAATCAATGTCATCAAGAATACAGGAAGAGGAAACTGGAGGCCCATGAGCCTGTTCTCATCAGGGGATCAGAGATAGAGAACGTTAACAATGTTAAACTCTTCGATATTATCATTTTAGAGGATCTGTCCTGGGTTTAGCATCTAAGTGCCATTATAAAGAAAGCACAGCAGTACCTCTACTTTCTTAGAAGTTTGCGAAGATTCAGCATGAAATCTAAAATTCTAATGAACTTCTATAGATGTGTGGTGGAGGGTATACTGTCTGCTTGCATCACGGACTGGTATGGAAACACCAATGATCCTTGAACAGAAAAGTCTACAAGAAGTAGTAGGTACAACCCAGTCCATCACTGTTAAAGCCTCCCATCCATTGAGCACATCTACAAGGAGGATGAGAGGTGACCTGATAAAGGTGTATAAGATGATGAGAGGCATTGATCATGTGGATAGTCAAAGGCCTTTGCCCAGGGTGGAAATGGTTGCCACAAGAGGACACAGGTTTAAGATGCTAGGGAGTAGATACAGAGGAGATGTCAGAGGTAAGTTTTTCATTCAGAGAGTGGTGAGTGCGTGGAATGGGCTGCCGACAATGGTATTGGAGGCAGATCTGATAGGATCTTTTAAGATACTTTTAGATAGGTACATGGAGCTTAGTAAAATAGAGGGCTATAGGTCAGCCTAGTAATTTCTAAGGTAGGGCCATGTTCAACACAACTTTGTGGGCCAAAGGGCCTGTACTGTGCTGTGGGTTTTCTATGTTCTATGAGTGCTGTTACAGGAAAGCAATATCAATCATCAACGACTCCCAATGTCCAGACCATGTTTTCTTCTCACCACTGCCAAGGGACAGGAGCCTCAAGATCCACACCACCAGGTTCAGGAGCAGTTGTTACCCCTCAACTATCAGGCTCCAGAACCAAAGGGGATAACTTCACCCAATTTCACTTGCCCCATCACTGAACTGTTCCCACAATCTATGGACTCACTTTTAAAGACTCTTCATATCATTCTGTCTTTATGTTTATTATTTATATTTCTTTTTTTCATATTTGCAGTTTGTTCTTTTTTACACATTGACTGTCTGTCCTTTTCTGTGAAGTTTTGCATTGATTCCATTGTGTTTACTGTGAATGCTGGAATTACAGGCTTGACTGACAGGAACCATCAATTTGTGGAACTTGTCGCTCAGGGTCTTGGTCTAAAAATGACTTTTCTTACGTGACTATATTCTTTTCTTTCCTTCCTTCTATTTTGAATGTGCATGTATGGTTTTGTACCTTGGCCCCAGTCTACTCAACTGTATCCAGGTATGGTTTCAGTGACAAATAAACTTAAATTGATTTGAGAGTAGTATATGGTGACATATATGTGCCTGAATAATAAATTTTTTTTGAACTTTCCTGCTCTGATGAAGGGTCTCGGCCCAAAACATTAACAGTTTATTGATACTGAGTTCCTCAAGCATTTTGTTTGTTACTCTGGAGTTCCAGCATCTGCAGAATCTCTTGTGTTATAGAAATCACAAATTCATTCTATCACTAACACTCATAATGATGTTGTAACTCTTTATGAAAGCACAATCTCTTTTCTCAGCATCAAATACTCACTGACTAGCTGCTATATCATGTTCACATTGGGAATGGCAACAAAACCTCATGTAGACAAAAATAAATAATACATATGAATTACCAGTCCCATGGGCACTGCGTAGGCAGTGGAATTACCTTGCTTCCAGTAACAATGGTGTAGATGGCCACTTGGTAGTTAGCGTTGTTGTCACTGCCTTCGAGTCAGCATTCACAACCAAGAAGAATACACATACCAGAGCTACTGTTGCAAGAATCCTGGAGTTGTTGTTTTTAGCTGTATGAAGCACAAAAGATTAGAAGTTATCAGTTTCTGGTCTACTTAAACTAATCTTCCTACCCCACTCATCAAATCACTGAATCATAGAAATATAGAGCATTGAAATGGGCTCTTTTGGTGTATTTTGCCCATGCCATCCATGATGACAAACAACACTAATTATCTCATATCCAAATACCTGTCCAATTACCTTTCAACGCTGTAATTTAATCCATCTCCACCACCAACTTTGGCAGGCTGTTACAGGTATTTACTACCCGATGTGTATGAAACTTATACACCCCACCATTGAGCACATCTACATAAAATGCCGTCGTGGAAAGCAACATCCATCATCAGATGTTTTCCCTTTCAGTTATTCCTGACAAAGGGTCTCGGCCCAAAACGTCAACTGTACTTCTTCCTATAGATGCTGCCTGGCCTGCTGCGGTCCACCAGCATTTTGTGTATTTTGCATCCATCATCAGAGATGGTTAAAGACAGCCAAGGGGAATGGACAAGAAAATAGTTTCTAAGAAACATAGGTCATTTGTAGACTCCCTGCCCTAGGAAAAACACCCCTCATAATCTTGACATACTTCTGCCTCCTGTATAAAATAATTATTAGAGTTAAGAGACTCTAAACAATCTGCAGTAAAATTGATTAAAACTAAAATTAATAAATACAATCAAGAATTGTCAACATCAACATGGCTCAAATTAAATCTAATTCAAGCATGAAATGGAATATGACCACTCTTGAGCAATGTGTACTTAATCTTAATTGTTGATTCCTTAAAACCCTCACATTGTGCAAGTCACATTCTGATCATCTGGCACACTCAGGGCTAGTAACATTTCCTGACTACTAGATGTTATGCGACACATTTTAAATTTTCTTTTCTTAGATTGTACATAGTACTATTCCCAGTGAACCAGGGTAGTTTGAATTGAAGATACAAAAGGAAGATAGGAATCAGAGCCTGGTGAGTTGAACAAGTGATAGGACTGGCTCACAAAGAGTCGCAAAGGAGCATGGGAACCAGTGCCCAGGTGAGTCAAAGGAAAGACCAACAATCATTGTTTGATAAAACAAATGCCGATTTTTTTTTGGGCAGATTATCAGTCTTTACCACCCATACTGATCCACCAGGACTCCAGTGCACAGAAGCAACAAAGCAAAAACACGTACAATTACAAAGAAAGCACAGCAATGCCTCTACTTCCTGAAGAGTCTACAGTGATTTGGTGTAACATCTAAAACTTTGACAAACTTCTATAGATGTACCATAGAGAGTATATTGACTGGCTGCATCATGACCCGGTAAGGAAACACCAATGACCTTGAATGGAAAATCTACAAAAGGTCGTGGATTTGGCTCAGTACATCACGGTTAAAGCCCTCCCCACTATTGAGCTTATCTACATGAAATGTTGTTGTAGGAAAGCAGCATCCATCATCAGAGATGGATCAAAAAGACAGCTAAAGGGGATGCACAAGAAAGTTGTTTCTAAGGAACATAGGCAATTTGTAACATATAAATTTGTTTGAAATTATTCATGCATATTTACTGTTATTTAAGCAGCTCCGAACAAACTTATCTCCAAACTGCTGGACTTGGGATTCAACACCTCCCTTTGCAAGTGGATCCTCAACTTACTGATCATAATGAGTAAGGATAGGCAGCAACACTTCCACCACAATTATGTTCAACATTGGTGCCCCACAAGGCTGCATCCTCTGTCTCTCTATTGCCTTACAACTGTGTGGCCAGATTGTGCTCTAATTACATCTACAAGTTTGTAGTTGATACCACTGTACTTGGCTGCGTCTCAAATACAGGAAGAAGATAGAGAGCTTAGAAACATGATATCATGACAACAACCATTCACTCAAAGTCAGCAAAGTAAGAGAGCTTAATATCAACTTTGGGAATGGGCGTGGAGCACGTGTTCCTATTCACATCAATGGCGCTCAGGTCGAGAGGATTGGGAGCTTCAAGGTGCTCAGAGTGAACTTCACCGATAGCCTATACTGGTCCAATCATATTGATGCCACAGCCAAAAGGCTCAACAATGCCTCTACTTCCTCCAGAGGCTAAAGAAATTAGGCATGCTCCCGTCAACTCTCAACAATTCATATCAATGCACCATAGAAAGCACAGGATGTTAATGGGGCTATATTACAGACCAGCCAACAGCCCAAGGGATTTAGAGGATCAAATCTGTAGAGAGACCACAAACTGTTTCAAGAAACACAAAAGGTTCATTTAATGTCAGAGAATGTATACAGTATGCAACTTGAAATTCATATACTTCACAGTGATCCACAAAACAAGAAACCCCACAGTATGGATGATAGAAACACTGAAGCATCCCAAACTCTCCCTTGTGCAAACGGCAGCAAAAACATCGAATCCAACTCATGCCAGCAAAAACACCAACCCCACCCTCATGTAAATAGCAGCAAAAAGCCCCTCAGAGTCGATCAAAACTACAGTCCACAAACCAGCACCGGTCTCTCTCTCTCTCTACAGCGAGGGAAAGAGATCACTCCTGCAACAACAAGAGCAGAGACCAGCAACTGTTCCAAAGTTACAAGCTACCACATTGTTTCTCCAAGACCCCGTCATGAGGACCAACAGCCTCTCTCTCTGCATTGAGACAGCAGTTGGCAATTAAAAAACACACCACCTGCTGTCTCACTGTTTTCTCTGGTGGTACATACTTTCAATGTGTATGACCTTGGGGGATCTCAGAGAGAGAGTTTCCAACAAGAAAGTTTAGCGTGCAGGAGTCCATGAGCTCACAAAGAGTCACACTCGACTGAACAACAAGAAGCTTTCAGGCTTTTCTATCTTCTACTTGATGGGAGGGGGAGAAAAGAAAATGTCTGGGATGGCTGGCTGCTTTATTGAGGCAGTGAGAATTATGGACAGAGTCCATAGAGGAGAGGCTGTTTCCTGCTATGTGCTGAGCAGTGTCCACAACTCTATTATTTACAGGTATGTGCAGAACAGTTGCCATATCAGGCTATTATGCATCCAGATAAAATGCTTTCTATAGTGCAACAATAAAAATTGGTAAATTAACAGGACATGCCAAATTTATTTAGCCTCCTGAGGAAGTAGAGGTGATGATTAGCTTTCTTGGCTGTGACATAATATGATTAGCGCAGAAGCTATTGAAGCTCTCAACTGAAGTCAATGACAGACAAACAGACAGACAGACAGACATACTTTATTGATCCCGAGGGAAATTGGGTTTCGTTACAGCCGTGCCAACCAAGAATAGTGTAGAAATATAGCAATATAAAAACCATAAATAATTTAATAATAAGTTAATCATGCCAAGTGGAAATAAGTCCAGCTCTTTTTGGTTGTTGGCAATGAGGGAAAGGTTGTCATGACAGCATATGTCTCCATTCATCATCCAAAATGCAGCTTATTACAGTGAGGCTATCTGCACACCTGAAAATGGATTTAGAGCTGGAGCAGAGTCTGGCCACACAGTCATGAGCATACAGGGGGTAGAGCAGGGGTTGAGCATGCAACCTAGTGCACCAGTGTTTAAAATAATCATGACAGAGGTGTTGAAGTCAAGGATCTCGCTGCAGAGTAAGACATTAACTCTCAAGTGCCAAGAGTTTAGCAATCAGTTTTCCTAGAATATTAAAGGAATAACTGCAGTCAATAAACAATCTTGAGTGCCAGTCCATGCTTTGGATGCAAGTTCATCAACACAGCAGTGTGCGTGGTTACAGCTACAAACATAGCATACAATTTAACTAATAATAGCAAAGGAGCACAAGTGCTGTGTAAGCACAGCCTTGTACTATGGTTGAGTAGTGAAGAAGGAAACATGACAAGGGACTGTGACAAAAACCTTTCAATTCATGTAGAAAGTAACAGCACTGCATTTGCAGCAATGGGCACCAAATACTGTGGTAATGAAAGCAGAGGGAGTATGTGTCAGTACACAGCATCATGGTTTGGGTACTGGCATGGACTCTGTTCCACAATTCTGCTTGGGATTCCAGTACGCACATGATCTTAATAGGGTGCCAACACAGGAAGTATTACCGCATGCAAATGCAGTACCAACAGCCCATGCAGGCACAGATCCTAAGACAAACACCAGGCACTTCCTCTCACACCCGGCGCTGGCGGGCTGCTCCAATCACCACCGTCAGCGTGTCACCACCACCGCCGCGTCCCGGACTCAGAAAATGGGACACGCCCCTCTGCCACTGATTGGCCGAAACCCAAGACTCTAACGAAGTGAGCTCCCCGAGTGGTTAGATTCATTGCCAATCACTACCACCTGGAAAAGTTGCTCCTCTCTCGACACCACCACCGCCCCGAACAGACAGACACGGCGCGTACACAATCTACCGATAAAATACCACTGTCTAGCACCTCGGCGCTACTGACAGGCGCGGCTGCGGTTAACAGTCAGCAAGCACACGGCAGTGTCAGGATATGGAAGCCAAGATTAAGCATTAAGGCGATCCGGTCACCTGCCTACCACGGCGGAATAGCACCGCCATTCACCCGTCCACAGGCTACCGCAGCCCTAGCCATCGAACGGTGGGAGTCGCCTCTGTCCCGTCTCTTTACTCACCAGAGCCGGCGAGCCAGAGCGCCGCCATCTTAGGTGTCCACTGCGACCCGCCCAGGACCCCGAAGGCTCACGTACTCATGCCCAATCAAATAACAAACAATCGCTTTATCATCCTGGCAAAGACCCGGCAGTTACAGAAATTTCATTGTCATTTCTTCTACTATTTATGGTTAGTCATTTGTGATTTAAATGATACAACTTCCGGCGGCTGCATAGGACAACTACTATCTGAAGGACCTTGGGAAGCTGGGGCGCAGTGTATCGCTCCCTATTGGGCTCCCGGCACCATTGCATCGGGGAGGGGGCGTGGCCGCAATAAAATACTGCAGATGCTGCAAACCTGAAGTCAAACAAGACCAGGCAAAGTTCAGAGTTAGTGTTCATATCAAATACCAGAATCAGGTCTAATATCACCAGCACATATGAAACTTGTTAACGTGGCAGCAGCAGTACAATGCAATACACAATAAGAAAGTATATATGTATATTGAATAGTTAAATTAAAAATAATACAAAAACAAATAATGATTATTATAATAATAATGTGAGGTAGTGATCACCAGTTCAATGCCTATTTAGAAATCGTATGGCAGAGGGGAAGAAGCTGTTCCTGAATCACAGAGTGTGTGCCTTCAGACTTTTGTAGCTCCTTCCCAACAGTAACAATGAGAAAAGGGTGATGAAGGTCCTTATAAATGGATGCTGCCTTTCTCAGGCACCGCTCTTTGAAGATGTCTTGGATACTTTGGAGGTTAGTACCTGTGATGGAGCTGACTAAGTTTACATGTTTCTGTAGCTTCTATCGATCCTGTGCAGTAACACATCCAAGCAGTGATGCAGCAAGTCAGAACGCTCTCCATTGTACATTTGTAGAAGTTTTCAAGTGTTTTAAACAGGTGACAAACCAAATCTCCTCAGACTTCTAATGAAATATAGGAGTAATGAAATACCAAATATGTTGCTTCAGAAATCCAGCTAATTTTAGTAGTACAGGATGATGTAATTGATGGAGATGTACATAATTCACAACCACTGACATTGAGTTAGGGTTCACTTTAAGAGGCTGGTCTGACGTGATGATGTAAAAGTCAAATCAAGTTTAATTGTCACTCAAACCACACTGCCAAAGGAGAGTGCATTCCTCTGGAGCCAAGGTACAAAAATATCCATGCACCTTTAGTATAGTGAGAAAGGGGAAAAATGAACATAGTCACATAAGAAAACACATTTTTTCATGTAAGAAATTTTGTGAAGTTCTGGTACTGCACTACATGTTTGATTTTTGGAGTACAATAAATGAGTATTTACATTTTTTAAAAACATAAAACACCTCACGTTATTTTATTTGAGAAAGCCTACGTTGGTGACCCCGATGCTCAAGGACGATTCTGGAGTTATTGAACATTTCAGCCAATGCAATCACTTTAAAACTGCCGGAGTTTTGACATGATTTTTACATCGTCATACCAGACCAGTAAAATTCCATTGCTTGGTTTGTACAAGCCGAGGCCCAATTCAAGCTGTGAGAAATCACCACCGACGACAATATTATTTTATGTGGTAGTGTCGCTCAGCGGCTGCAAGAAAGGTGAGTCTGCTTGAACCCTCGCATGAACATGATAAATACCAATTGCTGAAACCTCACCTTTTTGGACTATCAGAGTCTGAGCACACCAAACAGTTCCTGTGCTTGCCCAGCCCCAGTGATGCTAAACCGTCGGAGATAATGGACCACATGCTGTCTCTCCTGGGAAATCACCATCCTTGTTTTATTTTTAAAGAACTTTTCATGCAGCAAATGTCTGAGCACATTTGCATAGCCCTCACAATGCACCCGTGAAGGACTCTCAGGAGCTTGCTGAAATGGCTGATAGTCTATACGTAGCCAGGCAGAGATGCATCATTCCTCCTTCTTTCCCTGCCTCAATAAACCCGGCCAGCAATGGCTCCCAACATAAGCACATGAAACAGACTATGCTGGGTCTGCGTTTTTACTACACCATCTTTGGTATGAGCTCTATGAAATGCCAACCGCCTTGCAGCTTCAACAGTGCCAGCGCATCGGGACATCAGAGGTCTGTGACCACCCTGGGCGCTCATTACGAACACGCTTTCAGGACGCAGCTTCCTGTGTGACACGGGTGCTCAAGTGAGCATTGCCAGCAGCTGAGTAAGCTCACACGTGGTGATGCACACATTCAGCAGAGTCATAGAGGGGAACATACAGGCATTGCCTATTGATGAGAAGGCAAAGAGTAACAAAACCTTGCTGGAGGTCACCAACGGCAGCAGAATCCAGACTGACAGGACATGAGGTGACACTCTGCTTCAGTGCACGACGTTACATTTAGGGCAACATTACGTGTGGGACTTCGTCCTGGCTAAGGTAGCTGGACCTCTGCTCAGTGCAGATTTCCTATGTGCCCAAGGACCGTTAGTTTTAGCAACTGCCGGCTTGTGGCTGTCAAGGATTTTGGGTCATTACCCTGCTCCCCACAACAACTCTGTCGAATGTGTGCATCACCACGTGTGAGTTTACTTTGCTGCTGGGCGAATTCCCAGACTTCAACAAGCTCACTTTCTCCAGTACAGTCACAAAACATGGGGTCAAGCACCACATTCCCACAACTGGCCCGCCAGTCCATTCCTGTGTGCGTAGACTGGATCCAGAAAAGCTGGCAACTGCTAAGGCTGAGTTTGCTGACTCAGAAGGAATTGGCATTGTGCTCCAGTGGAATATCCCCTGGGCTTCACCCCTCCATATGGTTCCCAAGTCCGACGGTGGTTGCCACTCATGTGGTGGTTACCGAGGCCATCACCTCTGATTGTTACCCGGTCCCACCCATCCAATAACACTTGGCCTCTTTGAGTTCCTGCACATGCATTTGGGCTGAAAAATGCAGCAGATTTCCCAATGGCTGTTGAACTCTGTATTAAAAGATTTAGATTACCTTTCTGTTTACCTGAATGGCATACTTGTTGCCACTGCATCCACATCCGAACGCGTGTCTCATCTCCGCACACTTTCTGAGTGCTTAAGCCAACATGGGTTGATTATTAACCCCGCTGAATGCCAACTTGGGTTACCAACCATTGACTTTCTCTGCAGGAAGTGCAAAACCCCTCCCATCTAAAGTTAAGTGGTGAGAGTGGGCTCCTTCACCTCCACCCCTCTGACTCTCAATACAGGTGCCCCTCAGGGCTGTGTCCTAGGCCCCCCCCCCCCACTTTACTCGCTGTATACCCATGACTGAGTCGCCACCCACAGCTCCAATCTGCTAACTAAATTTGCTGATGACACTATACAGATTGGCCTAATCTCAAATAATAACGAGGCAGCCTACAGAGAAGAGGTCATCACCCTGACACAGTGGGGTCAAGAAAACAACCTCTCCCTCAATGTCGCAAGAACAAAGGAGCTGGTTGTGGACTACAGGAGGAATGGAGACAGGCTAACCCCTATTGACATCAATGGATCTGGGGTTGAGAGGGTGAACAGTTTTAAGCTCCTCTGCAAAAACATCACCGAGGATCTCACGTGGTCGGTACATACCGGCTGTGTGATGAGAAAGGCATGACAGCGCCTCTCTCACCTCAGACGGTTGAGGAAGTTTGGTATGGCCCCCCAAATTCTAAGAACTTTCTACAGGGGCACGATTGAGAGCATCCTGACTGGCTGCATCACTGCCTGGTATGGGAACTGTACCTCCCTCAATCGCAGGACTCTGCAGAGTGGTATGGGCAGCCCAGCATATCTGTAGATGTGAACTTCCCACTATTCAGGACACTTACAAAGACAGGTGTGAGAAAGGGGCCTGAAGAATCATTGGAGACCCGAGTCACCCCAACCACAAACTGTTTTAGCTGCTACCATCCGGGAAACGGGTACTACAGCATAAAAGCCAGGATCAGCAGGCTCCAGGACAGCTTCTTCCACCAGGCCATCAGATTGATAAACTCACACTGATTTGAGTGTATTTCTATGTGGCATTGACTGTTCTATTTATTATAAATTATTAATGGATTTGTGGCTAAATTTGCCAATGATACAAAGATAGGTGGAGGAGCAGGTAGTGTTGAGGAAACAGAGAGCCTGCAGAGAGACTTAGATAGTTTAGGGGAATGGGCAAAGAAGTGGCAAATGAAATACAATGCTGGAAAGTGTATGGTCATGCACTTTGGTGGAAGAAATAAACGGGCAGACTATTATTTAGATGGGGAGAGAATTCAAAATGCAGAAATGCAAATGGTCTTGGGAGTCCTTGTGCAAAACGCCCTAAAGGTTAACCTCCAGGTTGAGTCAGTTGTGAAGAATGTGAATACAATGTTGGCATTCATTTCTAGAGGTACAGAATATAAGAGCAGGGATGTGATGTTGAGGCTCTATAAGGCATTTGTGAGACCACACTTGAAGTATTGTGTTCAGTTTTGGGCTCCTTATTTTAGAAAGGATACACTGACATTGGAGAGGGTTCATAGAAGATTCACGAGAATAATTCCAGAATGAAAGGGTTACCATACGAGGAACATTTGGCAGATCTTGGACTGTATTCCCTGGAGTTCAGGAGAATGAGGGGTGATCTCATAGAAACATTCCAAATGTTAAAAGGCCTGAGCAGATTAGATTTGGCAAAGTTATTTCCCATGGTAGGGGATTCTAGGACAAGAGGGCACAACTTCAGAATTGAAGGACATCCTTTTAGAACTCATATGCATAGAAATTACTTCAGTCAGAGGGTGACAGATCTGTGGAATTTGTTCCACGAGTGGCTGTGGAGGCCAAGTCATTGGGTGTACTTAAGGCAGAGATAAATAGGTTCTTGATTAGCCAGGGCATCAAAGGGTATGGGGAGAAGGCAGGGGAGTGGGGATGACTGGAAGAATTGGATCAGCCCATGATTGAATGGGACTCGATGGGCCAAATGGCTTACTCTGCTCCTATGTCTTATGGTCTTAACATAAATTGCTATGATTGCACATGGCACATTTAGATGGAGACGTAACAAAGATTTTTACTCCTCATGTGTGTGAAGGATGTAAATAATAAAGTCAATTCATTTCAATTCATTGGCACCTTCTGAGGTCCCTGAGCGATGGTTTGATCATGTAAATGTGTACCTTATTGGTCCTCCTCCCCTGCACCCCCCTCCGCAGTTTCACGCACCACTTTACCACAATGCACTGTACAACCAGATGGCCAGAGGTCGTCCCTCCAGCATTGATGACGGCCACAGACGTGGCTCGGGCATTCATCTGAACTTCGGTCGCTTGGTTTGGCACCCCATCTGATACTCCCTCTGACCGTGGTGCCCAATTCACATCAGACCTAAGGGCTGCAAAAGCCCGAAACCCAGCTACATCACACCATGGCATATCACCCACAGTCCAATGGCCTATGCGAGAGGTTTCACCGCTCCTTAAAGGCTGCTCCGGTCTTCCCTGACCGACGGGTCATCTCCCGTGGGTCCTGTTGGGACTCTGAGCTGCTCCAAAGGAGGACCTAAAGTCATCTGCAGCTGAGTTGGTATAGGGGCAGTTGTTATGAGTGCCAGGTGATGCCATGGCCAGCCTCTCAACGGCATTCCACCTCCTCAGTAAATTCAATTGCTTGGCACCTATTCCTAACTCCCATCATGGTGTAAAGCACTCTCGGGTTCCTATTGATTTACATTCCACCTCACTTGTTTTCGTCTGCCATGATGCAGACCAGCATCCCTTTCAGCTCCCTTGTGACGGCCCATTCCACTCTTTGGAACGGGAAGGAATGACTTTTGTCATAGATAAGAAGGGTAAACCTGAATTTTTTTTGGTAGATCGCTTTAAGTCGGCCCACCAAAATTTGGAGTATTCTGCCGCCATGCCCCTGATGTCACAACATGACCACGAGCATGTCAACACACCCCTGGATGAGCCAGCTGCTCTTCCACCCATGGAACACAGGACCCGAGCCAGGCAGCTCATCTGAGCTTCAGGCAGGCTCACAATGTCGATTTTAGTGAATTCGAGGGGGAGGGGTGTAGGGTAACGTAATTGGGAGAAATGTACTTAATTCACATTGAGTTGGGGTTTCCCTTTAAGAGGCTGGTCTGACGTGATGACATTTTTACATTAAGAGCTTTTAGCATGCCTTTTGTAGTTCAATAAAATGTGTTACGGGTTTCACTAAGCATAATCGCTTCACTGTTTTATTTGCGAAAACCTACAATTGCACTAGTATCAGTAACCACTGCGTTGCTCTAGTGGACACAAAACCCCTCCTTCATACCAGGGGCATCTCCATCATGTTCTGTAACACTATAAAAATACTAAATGAAATTGACTCGGAGCAAATCAAACAGATCCACTTGACATTCGTTACACACAGTGGACAAACGACAACATTAGAATCACATTACCAGGTATTTCCCTCACCTCTACTGAATGTTGAATGGCATCGATAGAGTGGATGTGGAGAGTATGTTTCCTGTGGTGGGGGAGTCTAGGACCAGAGGAGACAGCCTCAGAATAGAGGGGCATCCTTTTAGAATGGAGATGAGGAGGAATTTCCTTAACCAGAGAGTGGTGAATCTGTGGAATTCACTGCCACAGGCAGCTGCGGAGGCCAAGTCACTGGGTATATTACCTGCTGTGTTCCACCGGCATTTTGTGTGTGTTGTGTGGGTATATTTAAGACAGGTTGATAGATTGCTGATTAGTCAGGGCATGAAATGATATGCGGAAAAGGCAGGCACTTTGGACCGAGAAGGAAAATGGATCAGCTATTATGAAATGGCTGAGCAGAATTGATGGGCCAAATGGCCTAATTCTAATCCTATATCCCATGCTCTTGTGGTCTATTTTAATCAAGCGAAAGGTAATTCTTGATACGATGAGTGTCCAGTGCATGCAGAGGGTAGAACCAGACATAGCCGAAAATGATGATGCAGCTGCCTAGTGAAGCTGTACATTTGCTAAATAGCAAAATCTGTACACATAGGACAGAGCAAAACAATATCACAACCAATGAGTCAGGACTCCCCGGTACCACTGGTCTCCATACTTCATCACAATCTGGTTTTCGCCTAAATCTAAGGATTGAATTCCAGAGATGAGGAGAGAGTGGCATCAAGGAGCTTAAATAAGACCAAAGCCAACAGGCACAGTTTTTAATCTTGTACTTCACATGTAGGAATGTAACTATGGACAGTGGAGCTCATCGGGGCAATGTCCTGGTGCCAACCATGTTCAACTTCTTCATCAATTACCTTCATTCCATCATAAAGTCAGAACAATGAATCTTTGCTGATGATTTTGTACAGTAGTTAGTTCAATTTATAATTGCTCAGCAAATGAAGCAGTCCATATTGAGACAATATCTCAGTCCACCGATGGAAATTTGGCTAACCATTTTCTTTTAACATTAAGCCCCGAATCTCCACAATTATGAGCTCACCTCTGTTGTTCCATAAAAAAACTCAGTTGAAAGCCTTTTTGAAAACTTAGACACAGCATATTGCAGGAGTTTAATTTAAAATTCAATTTCTTCAAAGAACTTGAAGAATTTGGTCTCTTCTGACCTCTTTTCACTGGGTAATATTACTGTGGAGATAAATTGCTGCATTCAGTCATGAAAATATATCCTATTAATCGCACTTAAAAGGCCAAACTGGAACAAAGGAATCAAGCTGTTCCTTGGAAAATCAAGGGAGATATGAACGAATTGCATTCCTAATTGAAATTTACTTTGCAGAACCTATTGCTTCTATTCATGCACAACTGATAATTTGTGTTTAATTCTGATTTGAGCAATTAGATTTATACAAAACTTAGCAATGATGGATGAATAAGCATAAGATACAGATATCTGTAGCGTTTTGCATAGATACTTAAACATACCAAAAAAATAGACAATTTAACCAGATGGGATTTTTGTAGCTTGTTTCATGGGCTGATAAGTCCTAGTACTTAATTATTGCCTTTGTTCTTGCTTGAGAGAAAGAGAATTACTGTGCCAATCAAATGTGGCAGATTGGAACACTTTCTGAACATTGACACCCACTGACATCAGGTCTGGTGAGCAGATTCACAACACCAGCAGTAATACATTCTTTAATATATTCACAGAATGTAAACATTTATAGTTGGGCCAGTATTAATTGATAACCATGAATTAATTACTTTTAATTTACCTTCTTGAACTACGAAATTAGTCCGCCTAGTAAAGAAATCTCTATAACGGACAACAGCAATTTAAGATCCAGCAAAAATGAGGAAATGGTGATACACTTCCAAATCAGAACAGTATATGATTTGGAGGTGGTGATGTTCTGATGTCAGCCTCTCAGACAGAGATCACAGGATCACCAGATGCTACAGGGATTCAGAAAGGTGTCATTTATTCTTCCTTTCGAAGTGTGCATAAAAGGTATTTGCTCACCTGGGGGGGGGGGGGTGAGGTATCACAGCCATTTATAATGCTAGGGTTCACCTTTTAGGAAGTAATGTCTTGCAAACCCTGCCAGAGCTGATGTGCACCCAATTCCATTTCGAACTGAAATCCAAATTGCTTTTCCACACCAAGAAAAAAACTTTCCCACAAAGATATTGGTTCCCTTTCAGTTCAAGTGCAAACCCTTCTGTTTGTTAAGGTCCCATTCACCCTGTAAGAGAATTAAATTATGCAAATATCTGAAACCCTCCCTCCAGCACTACCTGCTCAGCCACGTGTTAAACTGCTCTATCTTCCTATTTCTTACCTCAAGGCATGGGTATCAATCCTAAGATCACACCCCAGATGCCTTGTCTTTTAACTTAGCACCTAACTCCCTGAACTCACTTTGCAGGACCTTGTCCGCCTTCCTGCCTATGTCATTGGTATCAACATGGACCACAACTTCTGGCTGCTCTTCCTGCCTCTACACCCACCCCCCCATAAGAATGCTGTGGACTCACCTCAATTTGGGACAGCTCTATCTTAGCAACTGGGAGGCAACATTCTATCAACAGAATCTCCTGTCGGTTCCCTAACCAGTGAATCCACTATCACTGACAAGAGAAAATCTGCAGATGCTGGAAATCCAAACAACACACACAAAGTGCTGGGGGAACTCAGTAGGCTGGGCTGCATCTATGGAAAAAAATACAGTTGCCGTTTCGGTTCTCATCCCGAAATGTCGACTGTGCTTTTTCCCTTTGATGCTGCCTGACCTGTTGAGTTCCTCCCGGACTTTGTGTGCGTTGCTTGAATCCACTACTAATACTGTATTCTTCTTTTCCGCCTTTCCGTCTGAACAGAGCCGGTCGCAGTGCCAGAGACCTGGCTGCTATGACCATCGCTTGTTAGCTTGCCCCCCAAACAGTATCAAAAATAGTTATTGAGGGGAACAATCACACAGGGCTCTGCACTGCCTGCCTATTTCCCTTCCCTCTCCTGATAGTTACCCAGTTACTTGCCTCCTGTAACCTAGGCCTCCCTGCAATTTCTGTCTATCAAATAACCCTTGTTCTCCCGAATGATCCAGAGGTCATCCAGGCTGCTGGCTCTTGCCTCTTCTAGCTGAAAGCTTTGGCTCAAGGAACTTTGGTGAGAAGAGCTCAAGCCCATGAGCTGAGACTGCGCTAAGATTCTGGTGAGTTCCTTCACATTCTTTATGATTGCACAGGTAGAGCAGTGAGAATGGCAATCAGGACAGTGGTTTGCTGCTCTTGTAGAATGTGGAATGTCAAGGAGTCGTCCAGTGTCACTGATGACTATGCCTGCAGGAATTGCATCTGGCTACCGCTCCTTACAGACTGTATTAAGCAATTGAAGCTGGAGCTGGAACTTTGTACAATGCATTGAGGAAGTACAAGTTAACACAATAATAGAAAAGAGAATAAACTGTAACAGCTAGAGAGAAAGTCCAGTGCTGGTAGTGAATAAGGTGCCACGTCATCACAAGATAGAAAATAAGGTCAGGAATCCATCTTATTGAACCATTCAATATAACAATGGAGTAGAAACTGACCTTGAGACCGACTGATGTGCCTTCAAGATTTTTTTTCTTCTGCCTGAAGGGATGGTGTGGATAAGGAGAACATGTCCAGGGTGGATAAGGTCTTTGATTATGCAGACTGCTTTATGGAGGCAGCAGGGAGTATAGACGGACTCCGTGGAAGTGTTCCTCGTTATGTACTGAACTGTATCTACAACTCTCTGCAGATCCTTCCAATTACGGGCAGAGCAATTGCCATATCAAGCCGTGATACATCCATATAGGATGCTTTCTATGTTGTGTCAATAAAAATTGGCGATAATCAAAGAGGACATGTCAAATTTCTTTAGCTTCCTGAGGAAGTAGAGATATTGGTGAGCTTTCTTGGCCATGGAGTCTACATGGCTGGACCAGGGCACACTATTACTGATGCTCACTCTTAGGAATTTTAAGTTCTCAACCCTCTCAACCTCATCTCCCTTGACGAAGACAGGAGCAACATCTCCTTTCCTGAAGTCGATGACCAGCTCTTTTGTTTTGCTCACATCGAGGAAAGATCATTGTCAATACACCATGCCAAATCCACACAGTTATGAGTATACAGTGAGTAGAGTACAGGGCTGAGGATGATGCCTTGTGAAACACCAGTGTTTAGAATAATCATGGTGGAGATGTTGCCGCCCATCCTTACAGTTTGTGGTCTGTTGATCAGGAAGGCAAGGATCCAATTGCAGAGGGATATGTTGACTCCCAGGTCTCGGAGCATCATGATAAGTTTGCTTGGAGTTATAGTTTTCAAGGCAGAGCTGTACTCAATAAACAATGGTCTAATGTAGGTGACTTCAATGTCCAGATGGTCAAGAGAGATGAATGTAGGGCCAGGGAGATGGCATCCACTGCAGACCTGTTTCAACAATGGGCAAATTGCAGTGAATCTAGATTGTCTGGGAGGTTGGCGTTAATGGGTGCCATAATCAGCGTCTTGGAGAACCTTATGATGGCGGATGTCAGAGACACAGGGCACTAATAATTAAGGGACAATACCTTGTTCTTCTTCAGTATCAGAATGATAATGGTCTTCTTAAAGCAGGTGAGAACCTCAAAGAAGTTAAAGCAGGGGGAAGCCCGGAATGTCAGCAAATCTCCTGCCGGTTGATTTGCATTGGATCTAAAGACACGGCTAAGGACACCATCTGGGCCAGCTGCTTTCCACTGGTTCACTCTCCAGAAAATGAGCTTACATCCTCCATAGTGACTGCTGATTCAGGGGCAATGGAGCCATCAGGGTGGGTGGCGACATACCGGTCTCCTTCAACTCAAAGCGTTCATCAAAACGGGATGTGATGTTGTTCGCGTTGCTACCTGACTTTGTTTTATAGCCCATTACAGCAGGTAATTCCTGCGATAACTGTCGGCAGTCTGCAGCTCAATTTTGGACTGGTATTTTCTCTTGTCATCTCTGATAGCATTACAGAAGCCATATCTTGATTAATTGTGAAGATCACAATCACTAGATTTGAATGCAGCAGGCCCAGACTTTCGTGGGAGTCTTCAATTTTACTTTCATTCAGTGCTCAGTAACTGATAAAAGCAGTGTTAATTGAAACCATTTCCATAGATGAGAAATCACTTGTGCCTTAAAGCAGGGTCAAGGATGGTTTGCAAAGTAAAGGAGTTCTGGATCTGTAAAGAAGGCAGGGTGGGGAGTGGAATAAATAGAGTGAAAAGAATCTTAATAAATCCCTTTTGGAGTAAGTGGAACTAAGCTATATGCTTACTACAATGAAGCGATGCATGACAAATATGAAGCATTTATAAGAAGTCAAAGTAGCTCCATTAACATCTGCCTAGCCCAAGCAGCTGACAAACAAATCAGCAATGGTATTCTGTTGAAAAGAAACTCAGCCGAGGTGAAACCTCACAGTATTGGTAGTGGTGCTTTTAGAAGTCTTTCTCTAAGCCTTGTATCTGGCTTTGGACTCAGTAAGTGGGTGATGATTTGGATGGCATAAAGGAACATCAGGCACATCCCCTGCCTCACAGCTTCAGAGGTCCAGGATTAATCAGCGTGGAGTGGGTGCATTCTACCCCGAAGCCATGTGAGAATTCTTCATGTGCTCCAGATTCCTGCACATCTCTAAGAGGTGTGTAGGTGGGCTGAGTGCCACTGTAAATTGCCCACGGTGTGTTAGAAACTGGGTGGGACTGATGGCATTGTGAGGAGAATAAAATGGGATTTAAGTAGGATTGGTGTAAATGGGTGGTTGATGGGGTGGCTAAAAAGCCTGTTTGCATGTTCTGTGACTTCCAATTACTAGGACAAACTGTGTGACCAGCTCTCTTTGATGACAAGTGTTCTCCAGATTATTGAACAGAATCAATATGAACAACATGTTTCACAATGTAATCCAGAGCCAAGCATGTACAATTCTTCAAGTTACTCTCATGATGCTCTGAGGAAGGGATTCCACAAGGTGAACTGACCAAGTCTGCAAGGACATAACTGCCAAGCTCAGCAGATTATATTCCAACGAAAGAAGCAACACGAATGAAAACAAACCCTGGAACTTAACCTTACTAACCCACTTGCTGAAGATCCTAGATACTGTATTGGCAAGAGTTGCCAGTGCACACACTCTTACGGATACAAAGTTCTAATTCACACTCGATGTGATGTTCTGTAACTCTTCCATTAAGCTAAAAGGAGAAGACAGTGTTTGGATCCTACAGCTCATCAGCACAGTGAGCTAGCATCAGTGGAGGAATTCCACTGTGATCAATCATCTCATGGTTTAACATAACTTTTTACTCAATTATTATGGTCAATCAGTGGATCAATCCTTGATCAATGAATAGCGTAGAAGAACATGACTGAAGCATTCAAGTGTACTTTGAAAGAAGATAAAAGATTTGCAATCCTGCGACAACCTGACTGGAGGATCGTCCGGGAGCATCTCCATCCTCAGTGATGATGTATCCCAGGTGACTGCGAAAAACAAAACTGCAGTCGTCTTCATTCAGAACTGTGTGATCCAAGTGGTAAAGTGCAGAACTGATCAAAGTACATTTATTATCAAAGGCTGTACACTACATACACCCTTGAGATTTGTCTCCTTACGGGCAGCCACAAAACAAAGAAAACCAATAGGATCCATTAAAAAAAATCAGACAGTTGAATACTGAACGTGCAGACTTGTGCAAACAACAAAATCAAGCAAGCAACTGCAGTTCACGATAGTGAGTCCACAGCCGTGAAGCCAGTCCTCACTTCAGCACAGAGATGAGTAAACCTTGCAGAACTGCAAGCTGAACCAGTCCGTCCCTCACCTTCAGTCCCAGCACCCTAGCCATTTCAATCTGGCCTGGCGCTTAAACCTCGGGCTATTCCTTACTCTCAGCCCAGGGCCCCGCCACTTTCATATGCTATTGGGCCTGGGCCTCATTGCTTTGACTCTGATTGAGCCCATCCCGGCCTTTCCAATTCAGCCCAGCACTTAAATTGATTAAACCTTGGTTCTTTCCTCACCCTTGGCCCCCGCTGCCTTGCCTCCACTTGCCTTACCCTGGTTCTGCCGCATCAAATCATCTCAGTGTCTGCTCCAGCTGTGGCTGAACATTGGCTCATTCCCTGCTCTCGGGCCCAGGCCTCACTGCCTCGATTCGGCCTGTCCAGGCTTCTCGGCAACCGTCCTGCACCTTCGAGACTTCAGGTCACACCACGAAAATGCCAGGTCATACTGACAATTCAAAAGCCCAACTCTGAAAGGGAAGTTACAGGCTATTGATTGCAGTGATTGTTTACCAGAAAACCTGTGATTAATAAAATCATTGGTACTTTTCTTTGATTTGTTTGCCACTGAGTTTCACAAGCACTACCTTAAATCGGATCACATACACTATGTGTATTCTAGTATTCTAACCAGGGATTTTACAAATTTCTACCTCTTTGTCCTGCAATCCTTTAAATATAAAAAACAGTATTCCATTAATTTTTGAATGTGAATGTAACGTTCATAGCATTTTAATGTTCTATCCACATTACCACACACTCTGCCCTTCCAAATGTCTCTTTGAATCTTAATCACTTCTAATTTTTCACCATTTAGAAAGTTTTCTTTCACCATTTTTTTAGGTCCACAGTGGATGACTCTTACCTTGTCTACATTCACAGTAAGTACACTTGCTCTTCTTCTGCTTATTCACTTACTCCATCGCTGTCACCTGTAATTTAGTGGTTCTATCTATATTACTTACAATGCCACTTATCCTCATTTGCAAAACTGGATACCTGACTTTTGACCCCACTTGTGGCCTGCATTTACTACCACATCTCAGACTTTTATAGGCCTCACCCGTTATATCATACTTTTTGCAGTTTCCAATTCCTGGGTGTCAAGATCTCTGAGTGCCTAACTTGGTCCCAACATATTACAGGAAGGATATTAATAAGGTTGAAGGAGTGCAGAGAAGGTTTACAAGGACGTTGCCGTTACTTTGAGGAACTGAGTTACAGAGAAAGGTTGAATAGGTTAGGACTTTATTCCCTGGAGCATAGAAGAATGAGGGGAGATTTGATAGAGGTGTATAAAATTATGATGGGTATAGATAGGGTGAATGCAACCAGGCTTTTTCCACTGAGGCCAGGGGAGAAAAAAAACAGAGGTCATGGGTTAAGGGTGAAGGGGGAAAAGTTTAAAGGGAACATGGGGGGGGGCTTCTTCGCACAGAGAGTGGTGGGAGTGTGGAATGAGCTGCCAGATGAAGTGAATGCGGGCTCACTTTTAACATTTAAGAAAAGCTTGGACAGGTACATGGATGAGAGGTGTTTAGAGGGATATGGGCCAGGTGCAGCTCAGTGGGACTAGGCAGAAAACTGGTTTGGCACAGCCATGAAGGGCCAAAAGGCCTGTTTCTGTGCTGTAATGTTCTATGGTTCTGTTGTTCTAAATTGATGCAGCTACAAAGGAGGCAAGACAACTACGTTAGGAGTTTGAAGAGATTTGGTATGTCAACAAAAACACTCAAAAACTTCTATAGATGTACCGTGGAGGGCAATCTGACAGGTTGCATTACACTTTGGTATTGGGAGGCTACTGCACAGGACTGAAAGAAGCTGTAGAGGGTCGTAAATTTAGTCTGCTCCATCTTGTGTACTCACCTACAAAGTACCCAAGACATCTTCAAGGAGCGGTGTCTCAGAAAGGCATCGTCCATTATTAAGGACCTCTAGCAGCCAGGGCATGCTCTTTTCTCACTGTTATCATCAGGTAGGAGATACAGAAGCCTGAAGGCACACACTCAGCAATTCAGGAACAGCTTCTTATCCTCTGCCATCCAATTCTTAAATGGACATTGATCCTGTGAAAATGACCTCACTTTTTTAATAAATATTATTTCTGTTTTTGCATGACTATTAATCAATTCATTATACGTGCACTGTAATTGATTTACTTATTTAATTATTATTATTTTAATTTTTTCTTCTTCTATATTATGTATTGCATTGAACTGCTGCTGCTAAGTTAACAAATTTCATGACACATGCCGGTGACAATAAACCTGATTCTGATTCTGATTCTAATTTAAGTACTGAATCTACTTGCCCAGCCAGTTCAATAATTTGCTTTCAATTTTTCCGATCCAATTATAGTTGACAGCATTTTCTGAGGGATTTCATTAAATGTTCTCTGGAAGTCTATATAAATAACATCCATGCTATCCCTTGTCAACCAATTTGATCAACACTTCAAAAAATTCAGCTTTGTCAGGCATAACCTGCCTTACACAAATCTCTGCTGGCTCTCTCTGCTCAGCAGAAAAACTTTCAAACTGTCCTATGCTACACTCAGCAACTCTGTAGACATTCAGAAACCCTGTAGTGATTACTCCCTTTCATATCATAACAGCTCCTCAGATGTTGAACACTTCACTGAATCCAGGGGCAATCTACAGCCACACCGACATTGAATAAATCCATAGTGCTATTCGTCCATCCAGTGGCTTCAAAACATGAAAGTCAAGTGTTAAAATTATTTTCCTTACAATAGAACTTAGGTTTGCTGATCTTTAACTTTGTGTTATCAATCCCTCACTTTTTAAAAGCTGGCAGACTAATGTCTTTCTTAAGGTATTGATCCTGGTTCAAAAGAGATTTGGAAGATTATAATTAGGTTACCTGCAATATTCTCAAAACCTTCCTTTAAAATCCTAGGATGAAAATTATCTGGTCCTAGGGATTTGTTATCACTTAGATCTATTATTTTCTTGATTTCATTTAATATGTTTTCATTAATTTAGATGAGTCATGATCCCTGATTTAATATTAATCGCCCGGCATGCTGTACTTTTCCTCTCCTGTCGATACTGAAGCAAATAATCCAAAACGCTTACCATCAAAGACAATTCAATCTTTGTGATTGCCGTCCCATCACCCATTTCAATCGTTCATATTTGCACACTGTGTTTGTGGTAATCCATCATTGGCAACGTGTACTATAGCAAGTTGCCAAGGCTTTCTTTCGATCAGTTCTTAACCCACAAATTCTAAGACTAAAAAGACTAACACAACAGATCATTGGCAGCGATCATATCTGCAAACTTCTCTTCAAGTAAAATACATTCAGTGGCCACTTTATTAAGGACTTCCTGTACTGATATATGATTGGGGTCTTCTGCTGCTGTAGCCCATCCACTTCAAAGTTCTTCATGCTCTGCTTTCTGAGATACTTTGCACACCACTATTGTTACACATGGTTATTTGAGTCCTGTTGCCTTAAACCAGTCTGGCCATTCCCCTCTGACCTCTCTCATTAACGAAGTGCTTTCACCCACAGAACTGCCGTTCACGATTTTTTTTTTTGTTTCTCATACTATTCTCTGTAAACTCCAGAGACAGTTGTGTGTGAAAATCCTAGATCAACTCTTTCTGAGATACTCAAACCACCCCATCTGGCACCAACAACTATTCCCACTTAGACCACATTTCTTCCACATTCGTACCTTTTGTCTGAACAACAACTAAATCTCTTGACCATGTCCACATGTTTTTATCCATTGTGAGGCTGCCACATGATTGGCTGTTTAGATATTTGCATTAACGAGGTGTACAGGTGTACCTGATAAAGTGACCATTGAGTGTACTATCCAAACTTAGAAACTTACACTCATTCTTTCAAAGTAATTGTGCCAACATCATGAAATCCCTTCTTCAGAGCACCATCAGAGTAACTCAATCACAAGAATGGCAGTAATTCGAAGTTCAAGTTCAAAGTAAATGTAATATCAGAATATCAACTCCATATGTCACCAGATTCAATGCTAAGATTCAGCTGAGATTCATTTTCTTGTGGGCATTCGCAGTAAATACAAGAAACACAATAGAACCAATGTAAGTCTGCACCCAACAGGAGAGACAAACAATCAATGTGGAAACTGCAAATACAGAAAGAAAAAATACTACTAAATAAATAAGCAATAAATATTGAGAATATGAGATGAAAAACCCTTAAATATGAGTCCATAGGTTGTGGGAACAGTTCAGTGATGGTGAGTGAAGTTATCCTTCTGGTTCAAGAGCCTGATGGTCGAGGGGTAATAACTGGTGGTGTAAGTGCTGAGGCTTTTGTAACTTCTGCTTGATGGCAGCAGCAAGAAGAGAGCATGTTCTGGATTGTCGGTGTCCTTGATAACGGATACTGCTTTCCTTGACAGCACTCAGTATAAATATGTTTGCTGGTGGGGAGGGCTTTGCCCATGATGGACTGGGCCCTATCCACTACTTTTTGTAGGATTTTTCATTCAAGGGCACTGGAGTTTCCATACCAGGCCGTGATGCAACAGTCAATATACTCTCCACCACACATGTGCAGTATATGAGTTTGTCAGAATTTTAGATGACATGCCAAATCTCTGCAATCTTCTGAGAAAGTAGAGATATCACTGTGGCAATTTATTACTCAAGCATATATGTCACCGTATAATACTCTGAGATTCATTTTCTTGCAAGCATTCACAGTAAACACAAACAAACACAACAGAATCCATGAAAGTCCACAAACAAAAAGACGGACAAACAACTGATGTGCAAAAGACAGCAAATAGTGCAAATACAAAAAGCAAAAAAAAAAGCAATATATATCAAGAACATGAGATCAAGAGTCCTTGAAAGTGAGTCCATGGGCTGTGGGAACAGTTCAGTGATGGGTTAAGTGAAGTTGACTTATCCGCTTTGGTTCAAAAGCCTGATAGATGAGGAATAATAACTGTTCCTGAACCTGGTGGTGTGGGTCCTGAGGCTCCTGGACCTTCTGCCTGATGGCAGCAGTGAGGAGAGAGCATGGCCTGGATGGTAGGGGTCCTTGATGATGGATGCTGCTTTCCTGTGACAGCACTCTTTGCAAATGTGCTCAGTGGTGGGGAGGGCATTACCTGTGATCATCTGGGCTGTATCCACTACATTTTGTAGGCTTTTCATTTGAAGAACACCGGTGTTTCCATACCAGTCCATGATGCAACTAGTCAGTATACTCTGCACCACACATCTATAGAAGTTCATCAAAGTTTTAGATGACATGCCAAATCTTCACTAACTTGTAAGAAAGTTGAAGGGCAGCTGTGCTTTCTTTGTAATGACACGCAACCCGGACCCAGGAGTGATCCTCTGAATTGATAACTCTGAGAAATTTAAAGTTGCTGAGCCTCTCCACCTCTGATCCTCCAATGAGGACTGGCTCATGGGCCTCCGGTTTCCTCATCCTGAAGTCAATAATCATCTCCTTGGTCTTGGTGACATTCTGAGATTGTTGCTGTGGCACCACTCAGCCAGACCTTCAACCTCCCTCCTACAAGTTGATTTGTCACCACCTTTGATTTGCCCAATGACAGTGGTGTCATCAACACTGGTGCTGTGCTTAGCCTTATAGTCATAAGTATAAAGTGAGTCGAGCAGTGGGCTATTCACACAACCTTATCATGCACATGTGCTGATAGAGACTGTGGGGATGATATTGTTGCCAATCTGAACTGACTAGGATCTGCAAGTGAAGAAATTGAGCATCCAGTTGCACAAAGAGGTATTGAGGCCAAGGTCTTGAAGCTTATGTGTTAGTTTTGAGGGGATGATGGTATTGAATGCCAAGCTGCAGTAAATGAAAAGCATCCTGATGTATGCACCCCTGCTGTCCAGATGTCTAGGGATGAGTGAGGAGCCAATGAAATGGCTTCTGCTGTGGACTTGTGCAAATTGGAAGCAGATCCAAATCTCTTCTCAGGCAGGCAACGAAATGCTTTATCAGCAACCTCTCAAAGCACTTCATCACAGTAGATGCATATAGGTCCTACTGGATGATAATAATTGAGGCAGGTTACCATTCTTGGGCACAAGCATAACTGAAGCCTGCTTGAAGCAGTGAGGTACATCAGACTGCCGAAGCAAGGGATTAAAGATATTGGAGAACACACCAGCTAGTTGATTAGCACAAGTCTTTAGTATTCGGCCAGGTGCCCTGTCTGGGCCAGAAACCTCCTGTGGATTCACATTCCTGATATTGGCCTCAGAGGTTGAATTCATAGGGTCATTGAGGCTGGCGCTGGGAGATTGTGATGGGACCTTCAAGTTTTTTTCTGTCAAAGCTAGCGGAAAAGGCATTGAGCTCATCTGAAAGTGAAACCTTGTTGTCAACTATGTCATTTGGTTTCGCCTTGCCACACCTGTCGAGCATCTTTCAAGTTTGGTCTGGAATTGCCACTTCAGAGGTGTTGTCGTCCAATTCCAATGTATCAATAAAAATGTCAAGCGGCTTGATCGGGTGTTCACCAGCTCATGAGTGAACAGTTTCAGTTCCTCGATTACTTTCTCTAGTCCCATGGAAATGGGAAGTTCCATTGAAACAGAGCATTTCCCTAGATGTTCCCTGGCAATCAACACCTCCAAAGCCACTCTAGAGAACAATTCTACAGTTATTGAATAGTTGCATCGCACTGTTAATGTACCTGCAGAATAACTGGCTTCACATCATTTCAACATAGAAATCTACAGCATATTACAAGCTCTTTGGCCCACAATGTTGTGTCGACCATGTAACCTACTCTAGAAACTGCCTAGAATTTCCCTACAGCATGGCCCTCTATTTTTCTAAGCTCAATGTATTTATCTAAGAGTCTCTTAAAAGACCCTATCGTATCCACCTCAAAGCTAAAAGTAATTATTTGTTTTTTGAAAAAAAACATTTATTTTTGGTTCATTTTTATGTCTAAAAAATTATAAGTATAATTTAGATGATAAAATCATTTGGTGGAAATTGATAAAAATATAAAGTGTTGTTTTGGGTTTTGAATACTACAACGTTCTAAATTAAAAGAAGAAAATTCACATTAAGTTCCTATGCTGGCTGACTACAGCAGTTCTTCCTCTCTGATTTCACAGTAAAGACACAAAGGATATTTCATTTTACTTTCTAGAAGAAAGCAGAACACACATTCCGTCAATTGGTCAATATATGACAAGAAAATTTGAAGAATAGTTATTAGCACATAACCTTTCAATAGGTTTGTACAAAATTTGTATAATTTCTTATGCATGCAATTGTGAAGGAAGTATTTAAGGTACCTAATGTGTGCACATGCGTGACAAAGATATCTCCTTCCGAGTGTGTATCTGTCAGGAAGGTCAGGAAAGAGAAGCAGTGGTCTTATGAAATTCATCCCAAAATGCTGCATAACACAGGGCTTGGGGCTCTCTGGATTATCCCCTGGGATGCATAATGAGTTATATAAAAATCTCTTTTTAAAAACACTTACACCTATCTCTGATAGAACATTTAATAAGGGAAGTTGAACCCATATTTTCAGAATTTAAATCCTATAAGCACAACCTGAATGTTATTATGGTGAATGACAAAATGTATTGATTGCATAATTGGAAAAAATTATGAATGAAGAATGTTTTCGCAAAGAAAATTGTCTATAAATATTGTGCCTCTGCATCTATGAGTTGTGTGTTTAATTTTTATTGTAGTAACACCGAGTCCAGTATTGAAGAATGGTTCTGTTCTCAGAAACATTGATGTTGCTAAAATGCATGATATGACTGCTATTGCTCCGCTATTTGCAGGATTTGTTTGTGTACAAAGTGTTTTGGATGAGATCCCAAACTGAGACCCCATCTGTTCTCACGGGCAAACAACAAGGGTCCATGGCAGTGCTTCAAGAGAAAGAGCATGCAAGTTGTTCCCCTTGTCCTGGCTAATATTTATCCCTCAGTTAATCCAGCTGAAACAATGACCACTTTAACACTGCTATTTGTGAGACCTTTTGGAGTATAAATTGCTTTACAATACCTTAAAAATATACATCACTGGATATAAAGCTTCTTAGAGAGTCATGAAAGATCTCTTTGGCTATAATCAAAGGAAATTCTATCAACTCTGATTAAGGGTTATTTAGGGCAATTTTGCTGGTTCCGCTGATCTTGTGAGATCAAGTGATATGAAGTTGACCTGCAGGTCGAACCAAGGACCTGTCAAAAATGGTGCTTATTTTAAGAATCCTTTGACAAATTGCATTGGCTGATGAGTACAGGGTGTATGACTGACAAACAATAATCAGGCTATTATGCAGCACTTTTTTTTGCATCTATGCACAGGAGGCAAAAAAATCTTATTGTTTCTAAACACCTTTTAAAAATAGCGTCCTGGAGGAATTTGCTTAGCTCTGGCGTGCTTCATCATTGTGTTGGTCTTTGTAATGCAACATTCCTCTAAAGTGGTAATGAAAAAGGTCCATTATTTAATGCTGCTCCTTGAAAAGTGAACAGAGCACTTTCTAGCAATTTACAAGCAGCATGCAGAAACTAATAACTCCCCCAATGATGTGTGTACGCACTCTGCTTAATCTGCCAAAAGGATAAGTGTACAAAGATGTAATGCTCGAATTCTATGTTCTTATTGCAGGAGTTGTCAAATATCCGAAGATTACTTTATAAATCAAATTAACTCCATTTCATGAGGTGCCAGGATGCTGGGAGATTAAAGGATATGACGAGAAATAAATAGGTAACCAACTCCTTGCATTTATATTACAGCTTTACCAGAATAAAACGTCAATGGAGTATTTTCAAATAAAGTAACCCTGAGGCAGAGAGAAAAAACATAGATTGACAGGTGCTCAGAAGAAGTGTTTTAAAGGGCAGGAGTCAAGGTGGAGTGTAGGAAAAGGTGGTTACTTGGAAAGCATGTGAACTGATGCGGGATGGCACGGTTTCATAGTGTCAAGCACAACGCGTTACAGCACCAGCAGCCCTGGTTCAATTCCCATCGCTGTCTGTAAGGAACTTGTACTTTCTCCCTGTGGCTGCAGGGGTTGTCTCCAGCTGGCTCCAGTTGCCCCCCACGGTCCAAAGACGTACCAGTTGCTACGTTAGTAGGTTAATTGGTCATTGTAAGTTTTCCCATGATTAGGCTAGGGTTAATTTGGCAGTTGCTGGGTGGCATGGCCTGAAGGGTCGGAAGGACCTCCCTGGCACTGCACCTCAATAAACAAACAAACAAAGAAAGAATTGTTCAGATTAACACTAATGCAGTTCATGGAGGTATAGCCAGTCAGCTCCCAAGGTAGAGGCTCACACACAAAATATAATCGCATGAGTAAAATATGTTTATCTGGTCGGGACAGAGTTAAAGCAAATAAAACAATTCTGTTGAATAAGATCAAGGGATTAAAAAGATTTAAAAGGAGATCAATGTAAAGGATTGGAAGGACAGATTGAGCAGAGGATAAACTACAGAGTCGTCCATGTGAATAAAGTTTCCTTGAGTTGCAATTTTAACAAACAAATTATCTTCCATCACAAGATTCTGCTGGAATTTAACTTCAGTTCAGAAAACACCTTTTGGAATTTGTTTAAATTTTTGCTTATTCTCGACTCTTCACCTTGCTATTGTCCATTTTGTACGTAATGGCTGCATCTTTATATGAACAGTAAAGAATAAAAGCTAGTCATTTCACAAAGTATATAGTTAAGCAGAAAACTTTGCTGCAATGTAATTATCTCATAAAGATAACATTCGACCCATCAGAGGAGTGGAAATGGAGCTCTAGCAGAAGTCATATCAAAATTAGTATCAGTACGGTAATTAATTCTGCCATACCAGCCTTGAGGAAATTGAAACAATAATATTTCTCCTTGTGAAGTTGCTTAATGAAGAAACTGAAATCCTTCATACCTTTTAAAGAAGATTATAATTGATTTTTTTTAATCCATGAGATTTAGAAAACAATAAGAATTAACATCCGTTGAACACAATAAACATAGATTTACAGATTAATCTGGAGACAATTTTGTTTTTTTTAAACTTCCACCACAGAAGGCTCAGGGTTCCCATTGCTGGTTTGATTTGACTATTTTGAAATATTGCAAGCCAATTTGCTTCCCTGGCTGTTAGACCAAGATCGGATATATTTCTTGTTAGTTTTTCTCTAAAATACTCTCAACTATACCAATTGGAGACTGCTTATTGATTGAATTTAATAGCTTCAGGAGTAAAATTCCCCTGATCGGTTTGGAAAAGAAAAGAAAATAACATTAGAAAAAGATTAAAGAAGTGCTGGTTTTTGAACTAAATGGTCTTGTGTTTACAATAGTGTATATAAAAAATTCCAAAATGTAATCAGGCACTAAAAAGATTCATTTGCTTCTTGTTCCATATGTTCTTAGGTAGCTTCTGGTTTTGAATGATCAGAAGATTTGTAATATATGGTTATTGACTGTAAATATCTGAAGTTGGTACTTACCACATGATTCACTATCTGGTATAGTGGGATTACAATCTTTCCCAGAGGCATGAGGTATTAAGGTCTTTAAAATGTGACTAAAAATGCTATATTTTTGAAACTGAAGGTTGACATTTACAGAAGACACCATTTTGGGAGAGCAGTTAGAGCTTGAACTAGTGTGACTGTCTGTTAGCTTATTAAGGAGTTAGTGAAAACATAAGTATTAGGACCATGAATTCAGCTCATCCAACTCTTCCACCATAGCTAATCTACCTCAACACCACTTCTCTGTCCTACTCCCATCTATACATTGAAATGTACTCATTTCTATTTTGACTGCAGTCAATGACTTAGCAAACACAAACCCTGGAAAGATAATTCCTAAAGATTCACTACTTGCTGAGTGAATAATTTCTCCTTGCCTCATTTCCAACTTGGGAAAGTATTTTCCTTGCACCCCTATTATTGAAGCCGCTAGTATTTGATGTGTCCCAAATAAAAACATCTCTTATTCTTTTAAATTCTAGTGAATCAACCCCAAGTTTGTTCACTTTCTTCATGTGACAGACCCAGTGGCAAATCTGGCTCAGTTTTTCCACAATCCTTCTCCAGCAGCTTCTCTTCCACAAACTTGCTCTCCTGTTTTATTTTCTATTGATTGCCACCTAACTTCCCTTCATTTATTCATTGGAGGCTCCAAGCATTTAATTGAAGATGATTGTCCAGTGACCAGCTACTTAGAAATAAACAAGTAGTTCCAAAGGACTTTGTACGTTACTTAGATCTTTATTAACTTTCATTGATAGTTTGCTGTCGGATGCCTGAAGAGGACACTTGAGGGTGTTTTTTGAGACCACTTCTGAAAACTTTACCAATAATTTATAGGCTTTTATTCCGGAACTTCTGATTTATTCAACCAAGAGTATGCACAGGTCTTTCTCCACCGCAAGAATAAATTTCTTTGGAATTTTGAGTTGCGGTAATTTTATTAGGGATGAATCTCGATCTGGAAGGAAAACGGGAATTGGACTTGAATGAAAAGAAAGCAGCAACTACTAAAGGAGAAATGGAGGTGAAAGACAACCCTCTCATTGTGGATCTTCCTTCCCAGAACCTTCAATGCTACGATATATCTGATAACCTGTGCAAGTTCATTGCAACCTTCTAGGTTCAGCTACAGCAGTTTCAGATAATTAACACTCCTAGCATTTACACTTATTGTAAGATTCCCAACATTCTACTTGAGTAATTCTCCCATTTACCACACCTCCTGATTGTCCTTTATTTAGGTGTCACTTTACCTCCCTTTCTCCCTAGCACTATCATTCCTTCCATTATTTAATCCTTCTTGTCTTCCACCTTATCAGAAATCTTCCTTTGATTTTCCTTGCAACCCCCTCTCTTCCCTTTCTCTGTATCTCAATGTCTGTTTACCTGTGGATTTTTCCCAGCTCTGTGCAAGATCATTGGTCACAAATGATAACTCTGTACCATTTCTCTGTGGATACCATCGGATCAAGACATGGAATAAATGGAACAGACTACTTTGCCTACCAGGTCCATGCTGACCAGCGGGCACCCATCTGCATCATTCCCTTCTTTCAGCACTTGGGCTTCCCTGCCTTGGTGATTTAAAAGCCTATCTGGAGTCCCTAGACTCCTCTTGAATGCTGTCAGCAGCTCTGCTTCCCCAACTCTCTTGGGCTCAATATTCTCTGGGTGAAAAATTCTTCCCTTAGATTCCCCACCCCATCAGAATTCCTACTATTTTACAGCCACAGAGTGATGGAGCAATATAGCACAGAACATAACATTTTCTGCCTTTATTTCAGATCTTTGCCATGTTTCCTTTGCATTCTAAAAATTCCTTGGAAATGAGTAGTAGGCAGCCATCGATCCCAGGGGATCACGGATTAGTGCCTCTGGTGGTCTGTGTCTTCTCCAGGGCACGGGCCTGGGTGGAAAGATTTGAAGAACCGGCTGTTGCCCCATGCAGTGGGCTCCCCCCACCCCCACGTCACTGATGTAGTCCAAGGGAAGGGCAAGCGCTGATACAGTTTGGCACCAGTGTTGTTGCAGAGGTTGCCAGAGAGGAGCTGCAAACAACATCAAACTGCCTTAGGGACCCCAGCTCGGATTTCTTCCTCAGGGTTTACTCCCGAAGCCTTTCCCATGGGTGGGTATAACCACAAGGCAGCGGAGGTTTAAAATCAGAGTTTTCTTTCTCCTAGGCGGGCTGCCACCCAAGGCTGATGTGCCCCACCTGCCCGAAGCAACCGGTTTTGAGGTGCCAGTGGTCCTCCTTTGCCCCTTGTCAGTAGAAACAGTTCCGCCGGGCCTAGTAGCTAAGCCACGTGTGAAGGCCAAAAGATGGACTTGGTTGTCAAAGGCTGTTAGAGACGCATGCCATTTGGAGCACTTTATGGGTAGTGGGAGCTTATCCCCACTATCACCCTGGCTATAACAACCTTGGAAGTGAGAAGCTCATATATTCTGCCTTTTAAAAAAATTACATCTAATCAGCATTTGCATGCTGAACTTCTGGAGCTCTATTTCAGCAGCTCCAGGCAAATACAGCAATTAGAATCAAATTATGCACTGAAACCAAAATTTCAGGTAGTGTAATCCCACCCACCCCCAGATTCTGCCACAAGCCTACACAGCAGGGGCAATACATAGTGGCTAATTAACCTACCCTCCCACACGTCTTTGGGATGTGGGACGAAACTGGAGCACCCTCGCGTGGTCAAGGGAGAATGTTCAAACCCCACACAGACAGCACCACAGGTCAGAACTGAATCCACATCCCTGACACTACAAGGCAGTGGGAAGTTAAAGGTATTGCAGTCACTTCACAAAGCACAGGAGAGCCTATTGAAACCCACAAACCCTCCTTCCACTATCCACACAATCATCACGTAGCACTCACATCTACCATTATGAAGTGTTTCAATAGATTGGTTAGGGCCAGAAATAACTGCTGCCTGAGCAGGGAACAGGGCCCAAAACAATCCACCTACCAGTGCAAGACATCTATAGCAGACCCAGTCTCACTGGATTGCCACTGCTTTGGAGCAGAAAAACATACATCAGGCTGCTGTTTATCGATCACAGCGTGGCAACCTTTCGTCATCAAAGGATGAAGATAGGCTGAAGACAGGGCCAGAGGAAAGGTTAAAATGGAGGAGGGCAGAAAGGAGGAGGAGGGCCACCAGATAGGCTCAGTTGAAGGAAGAAACCAACGTGTTATTGCTGAGCTCCTGGAGATGGGGGTGGGGGGGGGAGGAGCAGGGCAGTCAGCGGTGAGAAGAGAAACACTTGCTGATCACCCCCACCCTCTAGCGACACCACAAGGGAACCCACTCCCCCACTTCTTGGGGATGTCACTCCAAGTTCCATATCACAGATGCAGTTCTCCAAAGCTGTGAGTATGAAACCTGGGAGGACAGAGAACGTGTGTGTGCTGAACTCAGAAATAACCCTGGAGATTAAACTGATATCACTGAAGATGAACAGAGTGGAGCACACTGTGCGAAGTGTTACCACCTTGCAGTTCTTCACCGAGGTAAACACAGTCGTGACTTCCTTATGAGAACGTTGACTGCCGTACCTCAGCCTCTTCGGGAGGTGGGCACAACAGTGGTGAACGTGCTTGTCTGTGTGATCATAGAGAGGGGACATGGTTGTTGCACTGTCAGCCTGGTTTTCTGCTGTGGGGAAGCAACTGATCAATCGCAAGAATCAAAGAGGTGGCTGGTGAGCAGCTGCTCGTAGCGGACATAACACTCTGCACTGGTTGATTAGCGGCTTAGTGTCGCCCGTGCAGAGCGAGCGGCTGGTCATTCTTCAGCAGCTCCCACCACTGTCGGCGACGTCCTGGCCGGCGGTTTCCACTGCATCACTGATCCAGCTGGACAATCTGGCAGTGGCAACGGAGGAAACGTGGAAACGATTAAAGACACAAAGTTGCACAGAGCCTTCTGCACCCCCGCAGGTGGAGCACAGCCATGACCCATGTAAGCTCAGCCTGGTCTCAAACAAACTCCTCCTTCGTGTCAGATCCACTGTGCCAGTTACTACCTTCTTTGAGCCTCCTGTCACCAGGCAGGCAGGGGGACATGGAAGTTGAATGTCCAGGAACGTTGAGGAACTAAGGCATTTCACAGGTTAGAGGACCATGGAACCCCTCTGACTCCCTGGTGCACGGTAAGAAGTGACAAAGGAGAACATCAAGCGGCTTTTCGTCTTCAGAAGTGTTCAGAAAGCTAGACAGAGTTGGGGGGAATGGCACAAAATCCAGACAGACTTGCAGCAACTTCTTTTCTGCAGCCAGTGGGTTGGACATGAGAGAGGGTCTCTAAGAGGTGAGGAGCCAACAAGCTGTGTTCCTTTCCTCAGAATCCTCCAAGATTATTTTCTGATCCAGAGTCTGCTTCATGGAGCAGCATGCCATGTGCTCACACCTCTTAGTCCAAACAGTTCACAGATCTCAAACAGGAGAAAATCTGCAGGTGCTGGAAATCCAAAGCAACACACACACAATGCTGGAGGAACTCAGCAGGTCACGTAGCGTCTATGGAAAATAGTAAACAGTCGACGTTTTGGGCTGATGTCCTGATGAAGGGTCTCTGCCTGAAACTTTGACTGTTTATTTTTTCCCCACAGATGCTGATTGACCTGCTGAGTTCCTCCAGTATTTTGTGTGAATTTACGGATCTACAGCCTTAAGGAAGGGGATGTCTCAGTGGCATCCTAACAGACATATTGAAGATCTACAGACCTTCCTATGATGGTCTGTATATCAAAAAGGCTACAGATGGCATAGCCTCCCAGAATTTCCTGTCTTCTATATGGAAGATGTTAGACAGTGGGAGAGTCTGGACCAGCCACTGACCCTGGAGGAAATGATTGGCCTCATCCTTTCCTTTAAAGTGAACAAAACTCCTGGAAGTGGCAGCTTACCAGCTGAGTTGTACTTGGTTCCTTGGGACTGGTTGGGCCCAGACCCGCAGGAAATATACAAAGCTATGCTTCTGACTGGCAGGTGTCAGAATCCATGTTGAATCTCAACTATGAGCAGAAGTGAAAGAAAGATAACATACAGAATTGGAGACGTATCTCACAGTTAAACGTAGAGTATAAGATCCTATCCCAAGGCTACCATCTACAGGGTCAAGTCTACTCTGGGACAGGTGATCCGCCCAGATTAAACCTGTGCTGCACTTTGCAGAAACATCTTTGGCAGCCTTGCACTCCAGGATACCATCCCCTCGGTGTAGGACAGGGGGACGCCCTCCTGAGCATTCAGCTTGGACAAAGAGAAGGCCCTTCACACATGTACATGAAGAATGTGCTCTCCAAAATGGGCTTTGGGGAAGGAATAAAGAACAACTGGGTCCAGTTCTACACAGATATCTGTAGTGCATTCCAAATCAATGGAAATAGATAGCTTACCCATCAAGTTGGAGTCGGGCGGGGTTGACAACTCTCAGGTCTGTTTTGTGTGCAGCATAAAAACCTTTGCTGATTCCATCGGGAAGGACGTGAGCACAAGAGAAGTGCCTCCACTCATGCCAGCTAGTGGAGGCAGCCAGGAGAAAGCATGCCAGTACATGGACAACGTTGCACAGTTGGATGCAAGTCAACTCTGGCAGCGTTTGCAGGCCTAACTTTCTAGAAAGCAAAACCTAACATCAAAAAGGGTGAATCCTCGCAAAGCAACAGGCTCTGATGCTGTGTCTGGTAGGGCATAAAAATCTGTGCCAACCAATGTGGGTAGAGCTTAGGAGGGTAAGTGGCACCTAATGGCGACTCCTTTGCTTGCATCTTCAGAAACAGCTCTATTTCTATCTTTAATATCTCTATTTTTCCCTTTCAGGTTCTTTTGAAGACCCTGACCTGGAGTTAGACTCTGACTTCAGTTCTTTGCCGGAATGGGCCCGCTCTCATTCGAGAACACGGCCGGGAGACGAAGTTCCGGGATTTCATGGCTCTGGAGGCAGGCGGACTCATGGTCGGTGCCTCCGCAGGAAATCAATCTGTCGTGGGAGATGGAAGATTGAAAGCAGTGAGCTGGCTGTTGGCTGTGTGCCCAGAGACCCAGATTCTTTAGGCACAGAGCTTGGAAAAAGTGACACAATGGACTTTTAACATTGTAAATCAGTGAGTTGTTTGTTATGTCTCCCCTCTCGCTGTGAAATAAAGACACCTCTTTTTCCCTTATTAGGGAGAGAGAGAGCCTGTGGCATGTCGAATACCGGGTGTACAAGTAGTCTTTGGAGTACTGCAAGCTGTGTCTTTACTGATGCTTTGCTCATGCTTGAGTGCTTGGTGGGGGTTGCCGATGGTGGGGGGGTCATTGCTTTACTGCTGCTTATGCGTGGGAGGGGGAGTTGGGGGGCTTTGGGGCTCTAACATTTACCTGTCATTCATTCTTTGGGGCACTCCTCTGTTTTTGTGGATGGTTGTGAAGAAAAAGAAATTCAGGATATATATTGTACACATTTCTCTGACATTAAATATACCTTTGAAACCAATTGGTGGGAGTGTTCAGGGACATCTTCAACCTCCCATTGCTGCAGTCGAAGGTTCCCATCTGCTTCAAAGGGGTTACTATCATAGCATTGCCCAAGAAGAGCAGAGTGAGCTGCCTCAACAACTATCGCCCAGTGGTATTCACATCTACTGTGATGAAATGCTTTGTGAGGTTTGCCATGCAGAATAATTTCCTGCCAAAGCAAGGACCTGGTCCCGCTGCAATTTGCCTGTTGCCACAACAGGTCCACAGCAGATGCAATCTCACTGGCTTGCCACTCAACTTTTGATCATTTGGATAATAGGAACACCTACACCAGGCTGCTGTTCATTGATTACAGCTCAGCATTCAACACAATCATATCTGTAGTTCTAAATAACAAGCTCCAAAACCTGGTCCTCGGCACCCCCCTCTGTGACTGGAATCTTGACTTCCTCACTGGGAAGATCAGTAACAGCATCTCCTCCTCACTAACAATCATCACTGGCCCAACTCAAGGATGCATGCTTTTTCCTCTGATCTACACTCTCTGCACCCATAACTGCATAGCTAGTCACAGCTCAACCATTTTTAAATTTGCTGATGGCATAACTAGTCTTGACAGAATTTCGGATGGTGACGAGAAGGCGTACAGCAGTGAAATACATCAGCTGGTTGAGCGGTGTTACAACAACACTTGCACTCAACGTCAGGGAATTGATTGTGGACTTCAGGAAGGAGATGTCGAGGGAACACACAGCAGTCCTCATCAAGGGATCAACAGTGGAAAGGGTGAGCAGTTTCAAATTCCTAGGTGTTAACATGTCTGAAGTTCTGGATCTAACATATTGATACGATTGCAAAGAAGGTACGACAGCTCATTAGGAGTTTGAGTCGACTCGGTGCGTCTCCAAAGACCCTTGCAAATTTCCACAGATGTACCATGGAGAGCATTCTAATTGCACAGGATTGGATGAGGCTGCAGAAATCTGTAAACTTAGCCAGCTCCATCATGGGTACTAACTTCCCCAGCATCAAAGACACTTTCAAAAGGCAATGCCTCAAAAAAAGGCGACATCCATCACCAAAGACCCCCCCCCCCCCCCAGGACGTACAGGAGCCTGAAAAAACACTCTCAACACTTCAGGAACTGCTTCATCCCCTCCACCATCAGATGTATAAATGAACAATGAGCTCATGTACACTACCTCACTATTTTTGCTGTCTTTTTGCACTTTAATTTTTTAATACTCATTGTAAGTTACAGGTTTTTTATTATTATGTATTGCTTTGTACTGCTGCCAGAAAACAACAGATTCCATAAAATATACTAATGATATTAAACCCGATTCATATTCTGATTCAAGATTCATGAATTTTTAATGATGTTTCAGGACTGGACAAGAAGGGAGAAGAGGCCAGAGTAGGACGGTGGAGGGAGGGGAAGCAGGTCAAACTGACAGGTGATATGTGAAGCCAGGTGAGTGGGAAGGTGGGTGGGAGGAGGAGAGATGGAGTGAGAAGCTGAAAGGTAATAGGTGGACAAGGTAAAGAGCTAAAGAGGAAGGAATCTGATAGGGAGGGCAGCAGGCCATGGGAGATAGGGAAGGAGGAGGGACACCAAAATGGGGAATGGAAAAAGAGAGTAAGGAGAGAGGGAAGAAACTGCTAGAAGTTAGAGCAATCAATGTTCATGCCACACACACTGCTGCTGCAGCTGGTGGAACGCAGCAGGCCAGGCAGCATCTATAGGGAGAAGCGCTCTCGATGTTTTGGGCTGAGACCCTTTGTCAGGACTAACTGAAAGGAAAGATAGTAAGAGATATGAAAACAGGAGGGGGAGGGGAAAATGCGAAATGATAGGAGAAGACTGGAGGGGGTGGGATGAAGCTGAGAGCCAGACAGGTGATTGGCAAAAGGGATACAGAGCTAGAGAAGGGAAAGGATCATGGGACGGGAGGCCTAGGGAGAAAGAAAGGCGGAGGGGAGCACCAGAGGGAGATGGAGAACAGGCGGAGTGATGGGCAGAAAGAGAGAAAAAAATACTAAATATATCAGGGATGGGGTAAGAAGGCGAGGGGCATTAACGGAAGTTAGAGAAGTCAATGTTCATGCCATCAGGTTGGAGGCTAGCCAGCCGGTATATAAGGTGTTGTTCCTCCAACCTGAGTGTGGCTTCATCTTGACAGTAGAGGAGGCCATGGATAGACATATCAGAATGGGAATGGGATGAGGAATTAAAATGTGTGGCTACTGGGAAATCCTGCTTTCTCTGGCGGACAGAGCGTAGGTGTTCAGCGAAATGGTCTCCCAGTCTGCGTCGGGTCTCACCAATATATAAAAGGCCACACCGGGAGCACCGGACGCAGTATACCACACCAGCTGACTCACAGGTGAAGTGTCGCCTCACCTGGAAGGACTGTCTGGGGCCCTGAATGGTAGTGAGGGAGGTGTAAGGACAGGTGTAGCACTTGTTCCGCTTACAAGGATAAGTGCCAGGAGTGAGATCGGTGGGAAGGGATGGTGGGGGGGGGGGGGGGGTGAATGGACAAGGGAGTTGCGTAGGGAGTGATCCCTGCAGAAAGCAAAGGGGGGAGGGAAAGATGTGTTTGGTAGTGGGATCCCGTTCGAGGTGGCGGAAGTTACAGAGAATTATACGTTGGATCTAGAGGCTGGTGGGGTGGTAGGTGAGGACAAGGGAAACCCTATCCCGAGTGGGGTGGTGGGCAGATGGGGTGAGAAAAGATGTGTGGGAAATGGGAGAGATGCGTTTGAGAGCAGAGTTGATGGTGGACAAAGGGAAGCCCCTTTGTTTAAAAAAGGAAGACATCGCCTTCATCCTGGAATGAAAAGCCTCATCGTGAGAGCATACGTGGTGGAGACGGAGGAATTGTGAGAAGGGGATAGCATTTTTGCAAGAGACAGTGTGGGAAGAGGAATAGCTGTGAGAGTCTGTAGGCTTATAGTAGATATCAGTAGATAAGCCGTCTCCAGAGATGGAGAGAGAAAGATCAAGAAAGGGGAGGGACATGTCAGAAATAGACTGGGTAAATTTGAGGGCAGGGTGAAAGTTGGAGGCAAAATTAATGAAGTCAACGAGCTCAGCATGCAGGCAGGAGGCAGCACCAATGCAGTCTTCAATGTAGCGAAGGAAAAGAGGGGGACGGATACCTGTATAGACTTGGAACATGGACTGTTCCACAAAGCCAACAAAAAGGCAGGCATAACTGGGATCCATGCAGGTGCCCATGGCTACGCCCTTGGTTTGGAGGAAGTGGGAGGAGCCAAAGGAGAAATTATTGAGAGTAAGAACTAATTCCACTAGATGGAGGAGAGTGGTGGGAGAGGGGAATTGGTTATGTCTGGAATCCAAAAAGAAGTGGAGAGCTTTGAGACCTTCCTGTTGGGGGATGGAGGTATATAGGGACTGGCCACACATTTTAATCCCACGTCCCATTCCCATTCTGATATGTCTATCCATGGCCTCCTCTACTGTCAAGATGAAGCCACACTCAGGTTGGAGAAACAACACCTTATATACTGGCTGGGTAGCCTCCAACCTGATGGCATGAACATTGACTTCTCTAACGTTCGTTAATGCCCCTCCTCCCCTTCTTACCCCATCCCTGATATATTTAGTATTTTTTTCTCTCTCTGCCTATCATTCTGCCTGTTCTCCATCTCCCTCTGGTGCTCCCCTCCCCCTTTCTTTCTCCCTAGGCCTCCCGTCCCATGATCCTTTCCCTTCTCCAGCTCTATATCCTTTTTGCCAATCACCTTTCTGGCTCTCAACTTCACCCCACCCCCTCTGGTCTTCTCCTATCATTTCGCATTTTCCCCTCCCCCTCCTACTTTCAAATCTCTTTCTATCTTTCCTTTCGGTTAGTCCTGACGAAGGGTCTTGGCCCAAAATGTTGACGGTGCTCTTCCTATAGATGTTGCCCGGCCTGCTGTGTTCCACCAGCATTTTTTGTGTGTTGCGTCAATGTTCATGCCTTCAGGTTGGAGGCTACCCAGAGATGTGGCTCTTCCAACCCGAGTGTGGCCTCATCGTGGCATTAGAGGAGGCCTTGGACTGTCGGAATGGGAGTGGGAAGTAGAATTAAAATGGGTGGCTACTGGGAGCTCCTGCCTGTTGTGGCAGGCAGAGTAAAGGTGCTTAATGAGGTGGGCCACTAGTCCACGTTGTGTTTCACTGAAGTATCGGAGCTGGCCAGAAGCACCAGATTAAGTAGCTGACCCCGGCGGATTTGCAGGTGAGGTGATGCCTCACCTGTAATAACTGTCCTGGGCCCTGAATGCTGGTGAGGGAGGAGGTGAAGGGGCAGCTGTAGCAGGGATATCAGTAGGGAAGGGGATGGATCAATGGACAAGGGAGTCATGTAGAGAGTGATCCTTATGGAAAGGGAGAGGGGGGGATGGAAAGACGGGCTTAGTGGCAAGGTCCTGATGAAGATGGCAGAAGTTGTGGAGAATGGCATGCTGGATGTGGAGGCTTGAAAGGTGGTAGGTAAGGAGAGGGGAACTATGTTCCTGTTATGGTGATGGGAAATGGAGGAGAAGTGGATGAGGACAGCATCGACATTAGAGGAAGGGAAACCCCATTCTTTAAAGAAGGACGATATCTCAGATCTCAAAACCTGTTTGGTTAACCATTGTGGAGTATGAGAAGTAGAGTATTGAAAGGTTTGAATCTGGACACAATAATCAGCAGGTAATTACAGTAGGTGCTGAAGATGAGGTTATCAAAAGCAACACACAGGCATTAGCCTTTCCTTCAACAAGAAACCTTGCATTAATGAACCAGGTGAAACTGATGAGTTACATTGGCCACAACTAATTCAAGAAGTTTAATTTTGAATTAATCATTTCCAACATGTTATCTCAGTATCAGAACGTTGTTTCTCTGATAAGCGATGAATCTGATGTAGAGTGTGCTGAAATATTTCCCTATCCCAAAGTAAAGAATAAAACTAGGAATCTTTTATAAAGTCTGCAATTGCACTAGAATACTGAAAAAAAAATCATAAAACTGCAAAAAAACTAAGAGAAATATTGACAGTGGGGGGGGGGGGGGGGTGGCAGCAGAATAAATATTTGGTACAATATCCAAACTACAAGGACTTGCTGTGATAATCAGAATATCTTTTTTAATGATGCCCCTGCTGTGAGATTACTAGAAACTCTACTGGTAACTAGTACAGGCCACTATGTTAACTCTCACCATCACGTTCATCAATTTGGTGTTGTGGGTTCTATGTTTTTGAACAGAGCAGATGAGTGGTAAACTGTTTAAAGTCAAAATAATGAAATTACTCTAAGTCCCAGATATAAACAAAAAATACTGAGAATTCTCAACACACCAGGCAGCATCTGTGAATTGAGAGTTAATGGTCCTGATTTTGCTCTCAACTGTAGAGGAATAGGCCTCACTATTCACATCACTGACTGCAGTTATGAGTTTCCACTGGTTTCTCATGCTAGCACCTTTTTGCCAGCAAGACGATATTTATAGTCTATTGGATAGGTGTCAAACTCAAGGCCCGCGGGCCATATCCGGCCCGGCGTACAATTATATCCGGCCCGCGAGATCATTTTAGATAGATCTATTATTTTAATTATTAATGGCCCGGCGATATGAAGCCTATGATTGTAAGTTAATACCAATCATAAAAATAATGCTTGCTCAGCAGTCTTCTTCATAAGAAACGGAATTTGTGAAGTGAAACACTTTGTAGTTATAGCAGAGGCTGAGACACTTGAGAACAGGCTGAAAAAACGGAGGCAATGAAAGCTGCGCTCGCACGTGCCCGACTGATCCGGCCCGCATGAAGCTGCTTTTTGCCTAATCCGGCCCGTGACCTAAAATGAGTTTGGCACCCCTGGTCTATTGGTAGCATTTGTAAACAGGCCAGTATACTGCCACAGTCTATAACCAGATTGCTGAAACCTCATGAAGCATTGACTGGGAAGTTTAAAGTCAGAGATGGAAACTAAAGTAAAATAATGTACAAAAAAACAAAAAATTGGGAAACACCCATGGGATTAAAAGGAAAAATAAAGATTAAAAAGGACAAACAGAAAAGGTAAAAATGTTATTAAGCATTATTTTTTAAAATCCAACACTAATGGCCTTCTGACAGAATGTAACGTAACAAAATTAAAATTAATGTTTTAGGAACGGAGAAATAGCAAACCATCAAGTGGACTACCAGTAAAACCTCATTGATACACAAATATAGTGTGAAATGTATTTCAGTGGACTGCAACGTACTCTGGTGGGAAGTAGGATAATCTCAGCAGAAACTTACAAATATCTGCATATGTGGGGAAACAATTGTCAGATTTCCGTTTAATCCAGTTGGTATAAAAATAGAGGGCTATGTGAGAGCGAAGGGTTAAATTGATCTTCAACTAGCTTAAAAGGCCAGCACAACATCATGGGCCAAAGTGTCTCTGCTATATTGCAGATTAATACCACTGTTGTTGGTGAAATGTCAGATCGACAAGAAACCGTACAAGACTGAGATAGGTTGGTTGGTTGAGAGGTCTATCACAGCAAGACTATGGAGCTGACTGTGGCCATCAGGAAGGGAAGTCGGGAGAACACACACGAGTCCTCACTGAGGGGTCAGAGGTGGAAAAGGTGAGCAGCTTCAAGTTCCACGGTGTCAATATCTCTGAGGACCTGTGCTGGGCCAAGCACACTGATGTAATAATGAAGGAGCTCTGCTTCGTTAGGAGCTTGAGGAGATTTGGTACAAGGTGAAAGGTTGCACTACAGTTTTGGATGGAAGCCTCACAGGATTGCAAGAAGCAGTATAAGATTGTAGTTCCAGCCAGCTCTATGTCAAACACAATCCACCTCACCATCGTGGACATCTTCAAGAAGCAACGCCTCAAGAAGACAGTATCCATCACTACATGCCCTCTTCTCATCACTACCATCAGGGGGTGGGGGACATCAAGAGCCTGAAGACCCACTCTGAACTATCCGGAAGCATCCCTGGATCTCTGCAATCAGATTTCAGAATGTTCCATGAATACCAACTCATTTTTCAAAATTTTTTGCACTATTAATTGGTATTTGATAGTAATTTTCTGTCTTTGCCCAGATACTACTGCCACAAAATAACAAATTTCGTATCATGTAAGGCAGCCGTAATAGACGTGAATGCAATTCAGATTCCCAGCCTTTTATCGGAGCTGTAAAAAGCTGCAGGTGTGATGGGTTTTAAGTATGCAGACAAGGAACAAGCTAAAGGGAACATTTATAGGGAAGGGATATTAAGCAGCGAAGATGGATGGTAATGGAACAAGAAATAATAGACGTGCCTTGAGGAGATGTTAATGGGAACAGCAGAATCATTACCATAACTGCTGTCAGAAAAAAAATGGCAAGAGGTTGTGATCTGAAAATGCTGAATGCAGTCTTGAGTTCAGAAAGTAACAACATGGTTTAATCAAAAGAATTACCAAACCTTGACCTTCATCTGAACACAGCAGGAAGATGAGAACAGAGAGATCAGGGTGGGAGTGAGACAGAAAATTAAAATGGCAATTGGCTTGGAGGCTTAGCATCACTCTTGTGGGCTGATTAACAAAGTTAGCACTCGACCTGTTTTGGTCTCCCCAGCAGAAGAGTACACCAGCTCCAATCTTTCCAGCATCACCTTTGAATATTTAAACAGAAGGTTGGAAACAGAAAGAAAACTGCAAATAACCAGGAGTAATTTAATGCTATTTTCAACACGATATGTGATTTCAATTAAATATTGAATTGCACAACATACATTTCCTGGCTTTGTTAACAAATCTCAGCTTACAGTGGCATAAATTTACCATCACACATCTGCTGAAAGCAGCAGTTAGTGAATTCAGCAGTACAGATTCACTGCTCTGCCTCATTTCCTGCTTTGTGAAGCTATATTATTGCCCTTGGTCGTCACCTGACTACAGGAATGTTCAGTCATTTGGGAAACACAAAATAACCACAGTTGAAAATCATTGCAATCGGTAGAAAAGGGGGTAAAATCTTACAATTCTTGAAATCTATTATTCAAAATCTTGAATCTGTTGGAACAGTTAACTCCTTAGATTTTGATTCACTGCTCTCAAATTAAACAGGGGACACTTGAGATTTCCATCGGAAATGATGAAAGCAGAGAACATCCCTTCTAAATAATTCCATATAAAGCATTTTTTTGTTTCACTTGCTTACTTAAGAGGAGATATTACTTTAATAATATTCTTGCTGATAATTTATTGACCATTCAGATTCAAGCCAGACACCTAGACCCTGTCTTGTTTTCAATAAAATATATAATCCTTATTCATACTTCCTTGCATAATAAAGAACATATAATTGTATTCCAAGATAGCAATTTCGCATTTTTTTTCTGTATTCTCCTCGGTGTCTTATCAGTCATATACAGTTTGGGTAACTGTGCCTTCAATATTAATTGAAAGCTGAATGTATGAACAAAGGGAATTTAATGGTAATTGAATCAAATAAATGTTACCACGCATAATAGATATATTTGCACACCAGTGGAAATGGAGGTTATTTTCCATGACAGATGTATGTCCATAGACCTTATTTTCCCTCTATTTTCCTTATGCCATTCTGAAAGCTTATATATACAATAATAACGGATTGCTGATTAATCAAATCGTTCTCCATCAATTAGTTTCCAATGAACTCAAATTATATAAGGGAAACATCGACATTCGAGGGTAGGCCCAATTCACTACATTCTTTTCAAACCGGGAACACTTACCAAAGATAGGTAAAATCTCACACAGGAAGAGGGCTTATCCCTCTTCTGTGTATTCACCTTAATGGAAGGGGTACTTCTGGAAAGATGGTGACACACTCAGTCGCAATGGCTTCCCTGGGTCCAAACAAAAGTGTAATTGTTCACTTTTTCCATCTTTCTCATCAAGTACTGCAGGTCTACCCACTAGTGAGTTGCACAATAGCAGTGGAGCAGGACTTGTTGCATTCTGTGTTGCAGCTTGCTACAGGTACCCAAGGACGAAGGCATCGGAGTGGTGCGTCACTCAACAAACAGTGCAAATGATCATCTTTGACATTTTTTTTCTGATCGCAACAGCCTGTTGGATATTGGTAATGTAGAATAATACGTCTACTATTGATGAGACAAATAGTGGGAAAGTTGAACAGTTCGGATATTGCATGGTCCAGGCCCGCATGCTGTGGGGTCATCCATTGCAGGTGCCCAGGAAAGGAGTTGCTGGAACCAGTGTGGGAGAGTTGGAATCTGTGCTGCATTGGCGGCTGGCCTCTCTCATCCATGCTGTCCTCGAGTGTTCACTCGGTAGAAGGCAGGTTGGATTGCATTTGTGTGTGGCTGACCCAGAGCGAGATGAGAAACTGTTGTGTACTTGTTCTTGCAAAAACATGACTCCAGGAAAACATGCCATGCACCATCAATCTACAGGCCATGACACTCAAGGACTTGGGCTGTAGTATTTTTTCTTGTGAAGGTATGTTTTTTCTGCTGTATGAATTATATGTGCTGTATGTGCTGTGGGTGATAGTTGGTACTGTGTTTTGCACCTTAGCGCAGATGAACACAGTTTAGTTAGACTGTATTCATGTGTATGGTGCAATGACAATTAAACTTAAACCTGAATTTATCAGAATGTTCAAAATCAGCAGGCATAATATCTTGCCATGTATCGTTTGCTGGAGCAACAATCTGATGAAAAAATATTCAGATACTTACATATAAAACAGATATAAATAAAACACATGTATCACGAAGTAAATGTTTATGATGTTAAAACCAGAGAGAACAATAGCTCCGAAGTAAAGAGATTCATAATTCATTTGGTGCATTGACTAATCCATTCCCTAATCCACGAAGAAGACTTGAAAACTCATTCATACCTCCAATACTTCCAAATCAGAGGCCAACAGTGACAACCACCATTCTTTGCCTTTCCTGGATATTTCCCACTTATCCTATAGTTTCTTTGTTGAGAATGTCTTCCTTATATTCCTTTCAAAGAAAGTAAGTAAACCATTTAACTTCCAGATCTAAAACACAGCACCAGTTAACAAAAGATTTATTTGAAAGATATTCTGTGTCATGTTCCTTTAACCTTTTTAATTACTGACCCAGACATCTGTGTGGTCTCATTGTTCCACTATAAATCAGGATAAAACTGGAATGTGGTACTTTAAAATTAAGCTAGCATTTCAATCATCAATGTATTAAAAAGCAGTATTGTAAAATACTTAACCATCAGTGAGTGCAAGGATTAAAATATTTACAAGATCAAACGTGTGTTACATGTTGGATAATGATGACATGGACAGCAAAGCCATTTAAACATATTTATTTATTTTATCCATTTGTTTCTCAGTGACATATATCAAAACATGTTAAAATTTTCACCCAGAAATATAAGCCCATTACTCCTGATGAGTAACAGCGGCAGGTTTATTGGGAGCATGATTACATAGCTGCATTACCAATCACATCTGCGACTACAAGGTATTTGTCTTTTCTTTAATCAAACAGTAACATGAAACCTGCAACTGTTCCAGAAACAGAGCCGACCCAAGTTTTCACTACAAAGTTGACAGCTCCCTTTTAAATGCTGGAGTATGGTACCTGGGGAAAAGAAAATTGCACAGAGTAGTCACTGGTCCATTCATTCTCATTAGCCAGTGACACTCCCTATATGGCTTTGCAGCGACTTAAACAGGAACAAACTTGGCTCCCAAAATGTTACTGCTTTTGTGGAAATCAGGTGCCCCCAGGCAAAATGATTAATCATGAAGTCTGGATAAGCACAACACAAAAAAAATTCTAAGCAGCCCCTGGTATTGTACCTTTCCCTTGGTGGAGTTTGGAGATAAAAACCCTTTGAACATTGACAATAATTGAGCAAAAATCAAAGTAAATTAGGATTTCAAAAGCAGCAGTAGTTATATCCAGATTATACAGATTTTGCATTTATAAATGTAGATTGTTTGACAAGATGATCCCTTCCAAAATCTGCACAGAGAAAAAGGGCATCATCTGTTATCGCTGAGTAGCAGCCTACTCTATTATTTCTCACGTTTTTGAGTATAACAAATAACTTACTATCCAAATTTGGAATATTTCACATCTCCAATGACTCTTATACTTGAAACAAAGGGAGCCACAACAGTTCAAGTACAGATGGAAACAACAGGAATCTTTGACATTTATGTTGTCTCTGAAGCAAGAGAAAGTAAGAGTGAGTGTGTGTGTGTGTGTGTGTGTGTGTGTGTGTGTGTGTGTGAGAGAGAGAGAGAGAGAGAGAGAGAGAGAGATAGGGAATGAGAACAAATAGTCTTATTCACTCCATCTAACCATTTAATCTGGTTGTTTCATATTTCGAACTGGTACAAAGAAATTACCCAAGATCTTGAGTAATCAAATAAAAAGGGAGAGTTAAGAGATATGATAGCATCCTGCTCCCTTCACATGGTACAACTATAAAATATGTTATGGCTTTATTATGCTTAAAGTGGGTTAGCTAAGGTTATGCCCTTCTAAATAAGCATTTCCTGTGGTCAGTCAGAGCTGATAATGGATTTGTAAAAAAGTACTATTAGGACTTCCACATGATGACATTGAAAATCAGTTTTCCAATACCCAAGCTTCAAGAATAATCAAGTTAATCTCAATTAAGAAAGTAACCTGATACTGTACATGAACTGTCTCCGAGGACATATTTCCATTATCTAGGAACAAAAGTATGTATCACATATGGATGAAGATGGCTGGTTGTAGAGAAGCTAATTGTTTGGTGTCCTTCAGGAAATGCCATACATACATTTAGAGCTGCTTTCGGTGTGGTACCTGGCATGAACAGCCAACAAAAGTATTGTAATGGCATGAAGAGGTTCATGATTTACAATGCAGAAAAGATTAAATGGATCATTACAGAATGGTTGAGAAAATTATAAAAGGTATAACATTCATTTTTTTTAAGTTTAAGTTTAGTCCTGACAAAATGAGTAAAAAGGAAATTCCCATTACTATGAAGAAATAAGGTACTCTTCGTTTGATTTCTGCATGGATTTGCTCAACATACTACCTTTCCTCAACAACAGGCTCAGATGAGATGCGTGTGTGCACAACTGCTACATGACATTAATAAACTGAACACAGAGCAATTTGAACATGACCACTTGATCGCACGGCTCAGGAACAAAAGTCAAACTGATCAAGGTGGTCTAAAAGTTTGATCCCCGTTCTGTGATTAGTAGGCTGATCTCATCCAAGACAAGAGGATCTACAACTAGCCATAGTGTTCCAGATTTATCCAGGTTTAGGAAAAAGAAAAATGGTGAGGAGAGAGAGAGAGAAAAAAAAATTGGGCTATTTTCTCACTCTTGCTTGATATATAATGATCGCTGTGTAGGTGCTCCCTATGGACTGCATCAGGTTTGGCCAGCATGATTTCTTCATTGTTGGTTAACTGGCCCACATTCACATCAACGATATGAACATTTGGATGATGAACAAGGGGGCAACCAATGTCCATGGATCAGTGCTCTAGTGATGGAGTCAAGACCTTCAACAAAAGAGCAGGAAAGCAAAAACTGAAAGATGGAGAGACTAGACTGGTTTAGAGGGGCTAAAGACGGGATTGAATTCAACTGGGAATGCTCGTACTCAGTGGTTCACTTGGCCAGTGGTTGTACAAAACCTCAACCCTGAATTTTTAAAAGTTTCAAAACCATGAAATGTTAAAATGAACACAACTGCATATAACGTTGAGAGATAAACAGCATGAGTTACTAAGCTGAAGCAAACGCATTAGCTTCCTGCTGGAGGATGTGTTTACAGGTGTCACAATGCAGTTGGTGAGTTTTGTTATCCATTGTTCATAACTTCAAACACATCCACTGCAGTAAGTCATTGGATCGTGCCTTTTGATCACATTATTGGCCGGCCAGAGTATCCTGGCTTGATTCTGTTTCCAGATCCATGTGCACCTAGTTGGTCGAGAAAGACCCATACTGCTCTGAAGCAAACATCTCTGTTTCACAGATTCATTTCAAAATTACAGAGATAAAAATTTTCATTCAACCTCCAGATTCGTTATGATCTAGAAGACTAAAAGTTTTAAGAACTTGATGCAAACCATGGTGCATCATAGCTACCATTTCTCAATATGGCTCATATAATCTTCTGTGGGCACTCGTCCCTGTTCTTCCATTTCCTCTTTGGGCAGTTCCTCAGGAAAATTCTGCTGATGGTGCTCCTCCTGATTCCGTATCCGCCGCTCCATCCTTTCTAACTGCCTCTTGTACTGGAACCGCTGTTGGAAAAGGTCTTTTGCATAGTCATACAGTTGCACGTCTAGATCATTGAGTTCCTCAATCCTATGGATTGTCTCATTATCAGTCTCCACACCAGATGCACGGGTACTATTGAACTGTATGAAGGGTTTAATGAACTGCAAATTAAAAGTTCTCTCAAACAAATACTGTGTTTTCCTTTGGAATTCAGTCAAACCAAAGAAAGCCATATCTTTGAGGTTCTTCTTGGCGCTTTCCAAAAGTATCTGAGACCTCTTTCTCTCAGTTATAAAGGACATGTTGTAGCAGCCCACCAGGCTGAGATCAGCTAGCATTCTCACTTGGCGATTGTTAGCCAGGTTGAATGGACAATCCATGAATTGCTTAAGTGTGCAGCCTGACCAATCATTCCCGTCGTAGCAAGATGGCAACTCCTCGGGCGTTGGTGTCCTGCCATCACACATATGGAGCGACGTCTTCCACGTGGCTCCTCGTTGGACATGTCTCCACTCACTAAGGTAGCGAGAAACTGGATCTCTTAACATGGTGATGTAATAGAATTTCCTGCAGGCAAATAAAATATATATTAATTTTCAATCTTTCTACTTACTGAACATTATATTACCTTACACACAAAACATTAGGGGATCTCAGCAAGTCAGGCAGCACCTATGGAGGGGAATAAAGAATCACCATTTTAGGCCAACACCCTACATCAGGCACATCTGAGCTACTGAGTTCCTCCAGTGTTTTGTGTGATTTGCTCAAGATAACCAGCATCTGTGGTATCTCCTGTCATTATATTATCTTACCTAGATAAGAATATTCTTTTAGCCCAATCAATATTAATATGCACTCTTTAATCATAAGACCGTAAGATATAGGAACAGAATTAGGACATTTGGTCAATAAAGTCAATTGTTGCTTTTTTTAAACTCCATTCTAACACCTTTTTCCCTGTAAGCCCAAACCCCTTTAACAAATAAAATCTGACTGAGTGGTGCCAGAACAACAACCTCTTGCTCAATGTCAGCAAGACCAAGGAGCTGATTATTGACTTCAGGAGAAGGAAAGCAGAGGTCCATGAGCCACTCCTCATTGGTGGAGAGGGCTAGCAACTTTAAATTCCTAAGTGTTGTTATTTTGGAGGATCTGTCCTGTGCCCAGCACGTAACTGTAACTACAAAGAGAGCACATTAGTGCCTCCACTTCCTGGGTACTTTCTGGAAATTCAGCATAACATCTAAAATTTGACAAACTGCTATAGATGTGAGGTAGAGAGTACATTTTCTAGCAGCATCATAGCCTGGTATGGAAACACCAGTGCCCTTGAAAGGAAAATCTTACAAAAAAGTAGTGGATATGGCCCAGACCATCACAGGTAAAGCCCTCCCAGCCACTGAGCACATCTACATGAAATGCTATTGCAGGAAAGCATCATCATTAGGGACCTCCACCACCCTGGTCATGCTCCCTTTTCGCTGCCGCCATAGGTAAGAAGGTACAGGAGCCTCAGGACTCACATCACTAGGTTCAGGAACAGTTATTACCCCTCAACCATCAGGCTCTTTAACCATAGGAGATAATTCACTTGCCCCATCATTGAAATGTTTCCACTTGCTCAGCTTGTGGACTCCTTACAGACATATAACCCCAGTCTTATAGCCAGTGCTGTAAAGCATTGTACAGCAGTGCTGTAATAACTCTTTTTCTCAAAAAAGAAAATCTCTAAGCAATGACTGAATTCAGTAAAGTTACTTTTGTGATCTCACTGTTAGGCATTAAGCACTGAAAATCTAGATAATTAAAAGGAAACAGGGTTGTCCTCATCTACAGGAGTCAATTAGAGTTTACAAATTCAAGACTCCCACTAAGAGTGAAAATTCTTCATTTTGTATGTGTTCCTGACTTAAAATCAGGTTGAATTTGGATAAAGCTCTCAAACCATTACTTTTACAGCTAAGAAAATAGTTTTATTTATGAACCCAAGAACAAGTGCTGGAAACACCAAGGCAGCATCAGTGGAAAGAAAAACAATTAGTTCAGCTCTTTGCCACTTTCTTTGAGACAAAAACAGACCTGTTTTTATTTCAGATTTTAGTCATTAAAGTTTTTTGATTTTTCCTTTGTCTTGTGGGACAAACAAATCATAGTTGAGAAGAAAGAGATTTACAAGGATCTTGCCGGAATTGGGGAGCATGCCTTATGAGAACAGATTGAATCAATTTGGCCCTTTCTTCTTGGAGCAGCAGAGGATGAGAGGTGACCCATTAGAGGTGTATAAGATAATGAGAGTGTGGATAGTCAGAAGCTTTTACCCCCAAGGCTGAAATGGCTAACACGAGAGGGCACAGTTCTAAGGTGCTTGGAAGTAGGTACAGAGGAGACATCAAGGGTAGGTTGTTTGCGCAGAGTGGTGAGTGTGTGGAATGGGCTGCCGGTGACAGTGGTGGAGGCGGATACGATAGGGTCTTTTAAGAGACTCCTGGATAGGTACATGGAGCTTAGAAAAATAGAGGGCTATTTCTAAAGTAAGTACATGTTCAGCACAGCTTTGTGGGCCGAAGTGCCTGTATTATGCTGCAGGTTTTCTATGTTTCTAACCAATGGACTCAGTTTCAATGACTCTTCATCTCATGCTCGATATATATTGCTTAATTATTTATTATTATTATTTCTTCCTTTTGTATTTACATGGTTGTTATACTCTGCACTCTGGTTGAATGCCCAAGTTGGGTGGTCTTTCTTGATTCTGTTATGGTTATTATTCTATAGATTTATTGAGTATGCCCACAAGAAAAATGAATCTCAGGGTTGTATATGGTGACATATATGTGTATTGATAATAAATATACTTTGTACTGTGGTATATATCACAAACAGCAGAGGTCCCAGTATAGATCTGTGTGGGACACCGCTAGTCACAGACTGAATCAGCCCCATAGACCACTTCCAAGGTAAAGCCAATTCTGAATCCAAACAACTAACTCACTGTGGATCCTATGCATCTTAATCTTCTAGATGAGCCTCCCACGAGGGACCTTCTCAAACACCTTACTACAATCAATGTAGACAAGTACTGTATTTGATTACTTAGGTTGCTTCAATATTTGATGAGGATGTGACGTGCGATTGCATTAGGGAAACTTCTGCAGCCCAGACGAGGTTGTCACCATGGAATTTAAAAACAATGACGTTATTTGAATGCAAGGCTGGCTGGTGGAGGATGGGGGAGTTACTCAGACTGAGAATAGTATCAACATTTTTCACTGTCAAGGGTCAGGAAAACTGGGCATACAAATTTGTCTGAGAGTTACACGTACAAACAAACTGGATGAACTCAGCAGGTTGGGCAGCATCCGTTGAAATGAACAGTCAACGTTTCAGACTGAGACCCTTTGTCAGGACTGGAGGAGGAGGGGGTAGGGGCCCCATAAAGGTGGGAGGAGGGTGGAAAACCAATCAGAGGAAAGATCAAGGGGTGGGGGATGGGAAGCAGGGAGGGAATAGGTAGGAGAGGTGAAGAAGGAATCTAAGGGGAAAGCACTATGGGTAGCAGAAGAAGGCAGGATCGTGAGAGAGGTGATAGGCAGCTAGAAGTGGAGGCAGAGTGAAAATGTGATGGGAGAAGGGAGAGGGAGGGAATTACCAGAAGTTGGAAAATTCGATGTTCATACCAAGGGGCTGGAGACTACCCAGACGGTATATGAGGTGTTGCTTTTCCAACCTGAGTTTGGCCTCATCATGGCAGTAGAGGAGGCCATGTATGGACATATCCGAATGGGAATGTGAAGCAGAGTTGAAGTGAGCGGCAACCGGGAGATCCTGTCTGTTGTTGCAGATGGAGCATGGGTGCTTGACAAAGCGGTCCCCCAATCTGCATCGGGTCTCACCGATGTAGAGGAGGCCACACCGGGAGCACCGGATGCAATAGATGACCCCAACAGACTCACAAGTGAAGTGTTGCCTCACCTGGAAGGACTATTTGGGGCCGTGAATGGTGGTAAGAGAGGAGGTGTAGGGACAGGTGTAGATCTCCCGGTTGCCACCCACTTCACCTCTGATTCACATTCCCATTCAGATATGTCTATACATGGCCTCCTCTACTGCCATGATGAGGCCAAACTCAGGTTGGAGGAGCAAAACCTCATATACCGTCTGGGAAGCCTCCAGCCCCTTGGTATGAACATCGAATTCTCCAACTTCCGGTAATTCCCTCCCTCTCCCTTCCCCCATCTCACTTTCACTCTGTCTCCACTTCTAGCTGCTATCATCTCTCTCATGATTCTGCCTTCTTCTACTACCCATAGTGCTTTCCCCTTACATTCCTCCTTCACCTCTCCTGCCTATCCCCTCCCCCACCCCTTGGTCTTTCCACTGATTGGTTTTCCACCCTCCCCTGACCTTCTTTATGGGGCCCCTGCCCCCTCCTTCTTCAGTCCTGACGAAGGGTCACAGCCCGAAATGATGACCGCTCATTTCAACGGATGCTGCCCAACCTGCTGAGTTCATCCAGCTTGTTTGTACGTGTTGATTTCACCACAGCATCTGCAGTGTACTTTGTGTCTGAGAGTTACAACTGATCAACTCCAACCAAAACAGAATTGCCCCCCTCCCCAATGCCTGAATATCACAGGATTAAAATGCCCCTTTCCTAACAGAAAGGTGGACCTGAGATTCCCTAAATTAACTTGTAGTGGCCATCAGAGTTAATGCAAATCGGAATCTTGCTTTCCTCAGGTCCATCCAGACTCCTCATGAGTTTGGGATACAGTTCTGGTGCACAGTGAATGGTAGGGAAGTAGCAGTCATGAGAAATTCCTGGCAAAAGGTCCCTTTCAAGAATTGTCCAAAGGTTTCCACTAAAACATCTAAAGGCTTCAGCTGAGCCAGTCGGAAAGTGTGCCGATTTCAGGGGTGGTTGCTGGTTGTTCATCCATACCTCTTAAACTGAGCAAATATTTGAGTAATGAGGGGCTGATGTCAGGAGAAATTGCCAGTAATTTAGGTCAGGCTTTTGTTCCTGAGAACACACAGGCTGCCAAGATGAAGCCTTCAGGCAGGCTTTCTAAAAAAAATCTGAAAATTAGGCTGATTGCTGCCTATCCTGGAATAACTTGAACTGAAAGCCAAAGTGATTACATAAATAATGCACAATTCATTATCTGTCAAGAATAATACAGGAGTGCAATTTGCTCATAACTCCTTCACAAAGGACCAATGTGTAAGGACTGCTTATAGGATCGAATTCATGGACATGAATTAAATATGCAAAAAAATAACAAGACACCATGGTACCTTATTGCTTATAAACTGAAAATTAAACATATTTATTTAATGCCCTGCCTATGTTATTAGACAACAAAAATGCACAGAATCCAGAAGCAGCTCAACATTTCTCACAGACTCTTGAGCAAGAGGGGCTTAGGAAAAACATGCAATAGAAATGGATTATGCTCCATTTAGACACCAAAGGGGATCACTGAAATTCCCCTTGAATATAATCAGGACTTGCTTTATCCATAGTTTAATGGTACTTGATAAAGTGTGGAAGATTGGAATTTGGCAATGTAATGAATTTTAAGACAAAGCATTTCACTAATGCTGCCTGCTAGCACTGTAGGTTAAGATATTTCTCTACAGTGAAATAACATTTAAGTTTGATGCGTAAATTTCAGTCTTGAGGGGAGCCGGTGAAGGAGTTCATGAACTGGTGGAGTGAACTCCCTTAAATTTTGCCATATAATTAATGTGTGGTTAAGGACTTCCTGCTACTGTCTGTGAGGAGTTTGTACTTTCTCCCCGTGACCGCATGGATTTCCTCCGGGTGCTCTGGTTTCCTCCCACTGTCCAGAGATGGACCAGTTGGTAGGTTAATTGGTCATTGTAAATTGTCCTGTGATTAGGCTAGGGTTAATACGGTGGTGCGGCTCGAACGGCCTATCCTGCACTGTATCTCAATAAATAAATAAGAGGGGCTTATCTTGTAAATCCACCAAGCCAAGTAGCAACATGAAGACTGGTGCATACAAAAATTATTACCCGTGGTGAATCTTCCATTCCGCAAAATTTGAAGGTGGAATGGGGAAGGGTGAACAAAACTATGCCAAAAGACAACTGGAACAACCACGTAAATACAATGACTAGAAGAATAGGTTGAGAGCTGTGGGTTTTTTTGCAATTGGACATGTTCCTGGCAACAGGAATGCAAATTAATATGGCTCTAATAGGGGTAGTTATGAACTGCATTCTCATTGGCTGAACACCTGTGATGTAATGTGCTCTCATTGGCCAAGTAAATGTGAAAAACAGGGCCATATTTGATAAGTTGGCTGGATATTTTTAGCATGCTAGTAAACTGGCAAGGTAGGAAAGTTTTATGATTTTATTCCTCATTTGTTTTCCAGAGGTTTTGGTAAACATATTTTGCCCCCAATCAAGAATGCCATATGAGGTCAGCGTTCAGGAGAGTATAAGTACACTCTGAACTGATTGACTCACTTCCCGATTTCTGAAAACCGTTGGTGATCTACACTGCAGAACTGAAGACAGCTCCAATGGATCTCAAAAATTTTCAAGAGCAAAGGAATCTACTTGATTAACACCGACTAAAAAGACAAAGGGATCAGGCCAGGAAAATGCCACAAGCACCATCACAATATGGAAATATGCACTCATTCCTATGTCAAGTCACACAAATTCTGAGACGTGGGGAGGAACTGGATCAGCTGAGAAAACCCAGGGAGGGAGAACATGCAAGTTTCACATACACAGCACAAGAGGCACGAAGTGCACTAGGCTCCAGCTCCTTAGGGACTGTGTTACGGAACTGGAGCTACAGCTGGATGACCTTCAGCTCATACGAGAAAATGAGTAGGTGATGCTTACACAGGAAGATAGTCATTGCTAAATTGCAGGAGGCAGGTAACTGTCAAGCGATGGAAAGGGATTAGGCAGCCTGTGCAGGTAACCCTGTGGCTGTTCCCCTCAACAATAATACCACTTTGACAACTGTGGGGGGGGGGGGGGGTGGAAGGACCTACCGGGGGAGGCTGCAGCTAACTGATCTCAAGCACTAAGTCTGCCTCTGTGGCTCAGAAGGGAAGTGGGGAGAAGAGGAGTGCAAAGATAGGGGATTCCATAGTCTGAGGAGAAGACAGAAGGTCTTATGGATGTGAAAAACACTCGGATGGTATGTGACCTTCCAGGTGCCAGGGTCAGAGACATCTCAGATTGGGTCCAAACATTCTCAAGAGGGAGGATGGACAGTTACAAGTCGTGCTACATATTCGTACCAGTAACACAGGTAGGAAAAGTGAGGAGGTCCTGAAGAGGAATATAGGGAGTGAGGTAGAAAGCTAAGAAACAGGTCATCCAGGGTCGTAACCTCTCGATTGCTGACTCTGCCACACACACCAATGAGGGTAAGTATATGATGATTTTGGCGGATGAAAGCATAGCTGATGAATTGGTTCAGGGGGCAGGCTTTCAGATCTCTGAATTATTGGGATCTCTTCTAGAGAAGGTATGACCTGTACTAAAAGGATGGGTTACAAGTGAACCCTAGGGGGGACCAATATCATTGTGGGCACGTTTGCTAAAGCTGTTGCGGAGGGTTTAATCTAGTTTGTCAGTGGGATGGCTACTAGAGTGACAGGGCCAAGGATGGGGCAGTTAGTATACAACTAGGTGCAGTGTATAGTGAGACAGTAAGGAAGAACAGGCAGATGATAGGGCAAAATTGCAGTCAGTGCAGTGGGATGAGTTGAAGTGTAGCAGGAGTTAAAAGCAAAAAGGATGAAGAATACACCAGAGTAGGCATTTTATTTGAAGGCATGCAGTATACCAAGTAAGGTAGATGATCTTCTAGCCCAGTTAAGAGATTGGCAGGTACGACGTTGTGGGCATCACAGAGTTGTGGTTGGAAGAAGATCATAGTTGGAAGCTTAACATCCAAGGATACACATAGGGCAGGCAGGTAGGCTGAGGGGGTGGGTGGCTCTGTTGGTAAAAAATGAAATCGAATCCTTAGAAAGAGGTGACACAGGATCGAAAATGTAGTAGAATCCTTGTGGGTAGGGTTAAGAATCTGCAAGGGTAAAACGAACCTGGTGGAAGTTACATACAGACCTCTGAACAGTAGCCAGGATCTGGGCTACAAATCACAATGGGAGATTAAAAAAACATATAAAAAGAGCAAAGTTGCAATAGTCATGGAGGATTTCAAATTTCAAGGAGATTGGGAAAATCAGGTTGGTGCTGGATCCCAAGGGAGGGAATTTGTATAATGTGTATGAGATGCCTTTTTAGAGCTGCTTGTGGTTGAAGAGAATGGCAGTTCTGGATTGGATGCTCTGTAATGACCCAGCTTTGATTAGGGAGCTTAAGGTAAAGGAACCCTTAGGTGCCAATGATCACAATATGATAGAGTTCACCCTACAGTTTGAGAAGGAGAAACTAAAATTGGATGTATCAGTATTACAGTGGAGTAACAGAAACTGCAGAGGCATGAGAGATGAGCTGTCCATCCAAAGTTGATTGGAAGGGATGACAGCAGGAATGATGGCAGAACACAAAGGGCTGGAGATTCTGACAGCAACTCAGAAGGCCCAGGAAAGATACGTCCCAAAGATTAAGAAGTCTTCTAAAGGGAGAATAATGTCAACACAGTTGACAAGGGAAGTCAAAGACAGCATAAAAGCAAAAGACAGGGCATACAATATAGCAAAACAGTGGGAAGTTAAGAGGATTGGGAAGCTTTTAAAAACCAACAGAAGGCAATAAAAAAGCTACAAGGAGAAAAAAGATGAAATTTGAAGGTAAGCTAGCCAATAATATAAAAAAATGGATACAAACATTTATTTCAGTTATACAAAAAGAGAGACAAGAATGAATATTGGACCACTGGAAAATAGCACTGGAGAGGTAGTAATTGGAGACAAAGAAATGGCAGACAAAGTATTTTACCTTGGAAGACACAAGCAGTATACCAGAAATTCGAGCGTATCAGGGGGCAGAAGTGAATGATGTTGTTATTACCAAGAAGGTACTTGGGAAGTTGAGCAGTCTGAAGGCAGATAGGTCACCTGGGCCAGATGGACTACATCCAAGAGTTTTGAAAGAGGTGGCTGAAGAAATTGTGGAGGCATTAGTAATGATCATTCAAGAATCACTAGAGTCAGGAATGGTTCTGGGAGAAATGGAAAATTACAAGTGCCACCCCACTCCTTAAGAAGGGAGGGAGGCAGAAGAAAGGAAATTGTAGGCCAGTTAGACTGGTCAAATCACATGTAGTATCGTGAGCAGTTCTTGGCCCATAATCTAAGAAAAGATGCGCTGGTATTGGAGAGGGTCTGGGTGAGGTTCATGAGAATGATCCTGGGAATGAAAGCGTTAATGTATGTACGACACTCGAGAAAATCGGCAGATGCCGGAAATTCTTGGCCCAAAACGTCGTCTGTACTTCTTCCTATAGGTGCTGTCTGGCCTGCTGTGTTCCACCAGCATTTTGTGTGTGTTGCTTGACTTAATGTATGTGAGTGTTTGATGCCTCTGGCACTGAATGCACTGGAGTTTAGAAGAATGAGGGGCGATCTCATTAAAACCCATTGAATACTGAAAGGCCTAGATAGAGTGGATATAAAGGGGATGTTTCATACAGTAAGTAGTCCAGTACCAGGGGGCACAGCCTCAGAATAGAAGGAAGTCCATTTAGAACAGAGATGAGGAAATGTTTCTTTAGCCAAAGGCTGGTGAATTTGTGCAAGTCATTGCCACAGATGTCGTGCAAGCGAAGTAACTAGGTACACTTAAGGCAGAGGTTGATAGGTTCTTGATTAATCAGGGTGTCAAAGGTGCGGTGAGAAGGCAGGAGAATTAGGGTTAAGAGGGATAATAAATCAGCTGTGATGAGTGGCAGAGCAGACTCAATGGGGCAAATGACCTAATTCTTCTATGCCTTACAGTTGTACAGTTAGGATTGAACAAGGGTCACTGGAACAGTGACTTAGCTGCTAGAGTCAAAAAACCTGAAAAAACTTTTCCTACTAACGCCATGGAAATACCTGTAGTTGTTCAAGCAACTCTGGAAACATTAAGCGTACATACCTTCCACAAAAGGATAAAAGGAAGGTATGAAACTTTGAGTTTATGAGAAAAGTGGCGTAATTGCAATGCGCACGATTCTGAGGAGTCCTGACAGTGTGGGCGTTGAGAGATTTCCTCTTCAGGATGAACCTAGAACTAAGGCCACCATTTTAAAATGGTACCCACTGAAGACTGTTCTGAATACTCACAGAAGGAAACTATTTTCTTCAAAGGCTGGTAGAAGCAGAATCTTATTTAAGGCAGGGGTAAATGGTAGATTTTTGATAAACTGTGATGTGGAAAGATATTAGAAGTAGATGGGAGTTCAGAGTTGTGGTTACAATCAAATCAACTTTGATCGTATTTTCTAGTGAAGGTGGCATGAGAGGCCAATGCTTTTAATCCTGCTCTTACTTGGTAATAAAGTCTTATTATAAAAGTTAATGTCATTAGGGAGGGCTCTTTTAGCCCCACTCTCATTCCCCCTCCCTGGACAACATTATTCAGATACTGATTCACAAAGACAGGCCAATCAGTCCCATTATTTACGCACATAGGGATCTCCTCTCACCTCTGTTCATGTCATGCTAAGGCACATCTTTTTGATCACTTGGAATAAATCAACAACACAGATTACATTCTCCCTAAACATGGAGTCCTGAAGAAGGTGTCTCGGCTGTTGATTCATTTCCATAGATGCTGCTTGACTTGCCGAGTTCCTGCAGCATTTTGTGTGGGTGTTGCTCTGGATATACAGAATCTGCAAAATGCCTCATGTTTAAAAATGGAGGAGCTTTTATTTTGCGGGGATGGCAGTGGCAAAAAAAATGGGGGGGGGGGCGAGAAGAGAGGGAGGAGGGAGGAGAGAGAGAGAAAACAAACATGGAAAACAAAATATGAATCCTTATGAATGCCTATTTTAACAAAACTTCAGAAGAGATTTTTGCTGCCTAAGAGTGAAGTGAGCTGAAGATTCAACCCTGGAAAACTAATGTAACATCAAGGGAGAAGAATGATTCTCACTAACACCTGGCAAATGCTTGAAACGTTTGATTGACGGATCAGAGACAGTTTAAAGCTCAGTATCCTGTTCTCCTGATCATGAATATTCAATTGGTACAATGCAATCTTTACACAAAAAAAGCCATATGCAAACTGTTGTCCCAAGAGTAAATTTCCACAGACATGGAGCAGGTTAGATGGCAAGCTAATTGAATTTGTAGCATCCGGCAAGTTTCCAATGGTTCCACATTAAAATAACACTAACTGTCACAGTGTTGTCAATTTGAAACCAATTATGATTGCTATAAGCAGCCATGAATATTACACGTATGAGGGAGATGGCAGGAGAAGTGGCACAGAGCGACGCTGCATGGCCCGAGCTGTGCAAAACAGCAGGGATGAATTATTTGGAAAGATTTTCCTCAATGGTTGAGATGAGATGGCATTGGCAGTGCTTTCTTGATTGAGAATGCAACTTCTCTCCCGAGGAATCTAAACAGGACTGCGTTATATTGCAATTAGTGCAGTAGAAATAAATGCAAAATTTGGCTCATCAATTAGACTTATCGAAACCCTATTCTTCATTTTCTAGATATTTATCTACTTTTCTGCCTCATCAGTATTCATTTGTGGTAAACTCCTGAAATAATGCTGTTTGAAAGAATTACACTGTGCCTCTTCTCAACCGCATTGACAGACAGGTTTGTTTTCTTTGCTGCTGCGAACTCAGCAGTTTCCTTCCTTCTTATAACTTCAGGGTTCATGTGACATCATTCATGGAATCAGAAGATGTTCAATGAATAAAATAGGACTCTCTGTGTTCCTCAGAAAATCTCCTCGTGGAATAGCTATTTCAAAACAAAAGCGGTGCCAGAAATGGGAAGTGACACAGCAGCAGGGTTGGTGAAGCTATGCCTCACAGCCCCATTAACCTGCCCTCCCATGTGAAGTCTGCGTAATCGCATGGTTACAGGTTGGTATTAATAGTAATCTGTCAATTGCTCCTGGTGTGAGGGAGAGTGATGTTAAACAGGTAGAATAAAGGTAAAAATCGGTATTTGATGTGGCTCTGGAATTTGGAGGCAGGAGAGCCTGCATCTGAGTTACATCCCTTTACAAGTGTCTGGAATTGAGAAGATAGTGATGGTATCAATAGTGACGAAGCTTGCGCCTGTGCATTAGGTTTGGCTTAGGCATCAAATAAACCAGTTGCCAATGGTGGAAAAAGGAAGGTAGCAGAGCAGGAGAAGGTGCCGCTGTTGGTGCAGAAGCTGGGTGAAGCTTGTCCCTTTTAAGGAGAAGGGATAAGTGGAGGAAGAGCAGATTTTTCTGGGTAAGTCAGAATTAGAATCTGATTTATTATCACTGTCTTATATGACACGAAATTTGTTGAAGAGGTCCATATTACAAAAAGCCATCATGAACTGTAAAATCCAAATTGCTAAAGTAACTGCAGAAATGCTTCAGCAATTCTTCTAGCTATGAATCTGCCATCAATATAAAACAAGGAAACTGAGGTCAAAAGCAAGCTCAATACAATGTTTTAAAACAATTAGGTTCTAACTAAACAGTAGGAGGCTAAGTGATATATATTCAACAAGCTACTGAATGGTCTTTTATCAGACATGATTCAAATTAAACCATGACTACTGCAGATAAAACTTTGATCTTCTGGAGTCTCAGGTCCCACACCACCAGGTTCAGACACAGTTACTACCCTTCAACCATCAGGCTCCTGAACCAACATGGATATCTTCACTCATTTCTACTCTGAAATGATTCCACAACCTATGGATTCACTTTCAAGGACTCTAGAACTCACGTTCTCAAGCATTATCTATTTATTTATTTGCAGGTTGTTGTCTTTTGCACATTGGTTGTTTGTCAGACTTCTGTTTTTCATCAGTTTTAATGTATTCCTCTGATCTGAGAATGCCCACAAGAAAATGGATATCAGGGTAGGTGACATACATGTATTTGATAGTAAATTTACTTTGAACTTTTGGTAGAACATATGGAGAAAGACTAGTTAGTTTGATTTTTTTAAAACAAAGGCATTGACTTGATATTAACATACAGATGAGGGCCATGGTGCCTCTTAGAAATTATCTTCATGCCAATTCACATACATAAGCTCCTCTGTTGACACGTGTGAATATGCCTACCCCCATCCTGTGCTGTATGAACACAAACTCACAAAAAGACCAAGAAACTACACACAAATAGCACACATAGAAACCTGCACACATACTTCCACTGTGGCGACTGTGTTTCGCTGCTTTTTAAAAAATGATACCTTAAGTTGGAACCTCTGCTGAAAATATGGCATCACTTCAAAAATAAATATCTGAAATCATTAATAAAACTAAACAGACTAAATATTGGTGGTATTGGCAAGACACAAAGTGGACTTCTTGTCTCAAAAAAATAGAACAATATAATAGCTTCCAGAAATTTAAATTAAAAAAATCTTAAATTAAAAACATTTCAAAATTAAAACTTGTCCTCATTCCCTCATTTAATCATTCACTGGGCATTAACTAAACAGTGGTATGGTGCTACATCTAATCTACTGCCTTAAGGCATTCTGAGGTTTGCAGACTTGGTTGGGGGAGGGAAGCAGCATAATTCATTTATTCTTGCTCCAACATAAACAATATATTGATGTTGAAGAAGTTGGATTTCAGTTCAGGTCTGCAGGAACATTCAGTCCGTTTCACTCTCCTTTGATTGAGGAGTTAATTAAGGGTGTCTCTCCTCTGATGCAGATGTACAAAGGAGGTATGAACATGTAATCTCTGGGAACTTTGACATCTTGAGAGTTCCGAAGTTTCACAAGAAGATGGGTGTCAGAGAAACTTATCTGCAAGTACTGGCTGTTTTGAGCAAACTTTCCACAGCAGCCTGTGAACTATTTGCAGAAAATTGAACAAACTAATTGAAAAAGTTGGTACCATCAACTGTTACTGTTGTTTGTCACCAAAAGTGGTGAACGCCAATGCATTTCAATTGCACAATAAGGAAACTTAGGAGAGTTTTTCATGCCCAGGCAAGTCCCCTCTCAGTTAAAACATCATTAACATTCTTCTCTTTAATAGTTATAGGTTTAAACTATGGGTAAGATGCTTCTGTACTGAAAAAACATCTTGAAATAACCCACTTGACACGTCTCATGAGATGAAATGTTGAATAAAACAATCTCATTTCTTGATCTTCCCTGACTAGTTTTACCATCATCTAGTCGTAGAATCACAGAAACCAACAGCACAGAATATGGGAAATGTGTTCATTGTGGCCAAGGTAACCTATCCAGCTTCCACATTTTACCGCTAAGCCCACAGCCTTGTAGGCTACATCAAGTTCACGTCCAAGAAGCTTTGAATAAAATAAGGTTTCTTTCTCTATCAACATTTCACATAGGGAATTCTGGTTTCCACCATGATCTGAGAGCTAACCTACAGTATCTTCATATAATCTTCAAGCCTTAAATCTGTTCTAACTGGACCACAAGAGGACCACAACCTTGTCATAGGGTTCAGGGGCTTGCGTGCCTCAATAAACCAGAGAGCTATGTTTGCCGGAGTCAGGCTTCATGCTTTGGCTCTTGGTAGGGTCACCCACGCCAAACAGGTCAAAGGGTAGAGGCCAGACTGGGAGCGGTCCACTGGTCCTCCCTGTTCAGGGGGTTCATCTCAGGGCTAACAAACGACTGATAAAATAAAGTTGTTACAGAAACAGCAATGAAGAATCCTTCTGCGTCTGAGTGCGGCAGTATTCCTGAGTCTCTGTGTGGAATTTGCGTGACTGACAGTACTGAAGACCAAGAGGAAACGACGGACATGATGAACACCGCCAGAGATAGAACACCTTCACTGCTGCCCTAAACGTCAGTGGTAGAACAGTAACGTCATACACCTCAGTTATTGTTTCTCCTCATCTTCCTCCATTCTAACGACTAGTCCAGCCCATCCATTCTTTCCTCACAGCTCGGCCAATGAATAAGAATAAATTGTTTACAGAGCACTTTTCATTCAAATGATGTAGTTCAAAGTGCTTTACAGTGGGATAAAGTGTAAAAAGAAAATAAAAGACAAAAAGCAAGGTTAAATAAATAGGTTTTGAGCTTGCATTTAAAAGTGCCAACATCTCTTCTAATTTCAGGTATTGAGTTCCACAGTTTAGGAGCGTACTTCAAGAAAGCAGACCTGCCTACAAATGAGGGAGACTGTTTAAACTTAAGAGACCAGTGGAAGAAGATCTGAGAGCCTGAGCAAGATTATCAAGCGAAAGAGTTCTGTTATGTTCTCCTGTCCCAGTTCACCAACAGCCTTAAAAACAAGTAAGAGAACTTTAAAACCAAGTCTATGAGATACAGGAAGCCAGTGGAGAGTGGTTAGGACAGGAGAGATATGGTCCCTCATCCTAAAAGTCTAGTTTTAAAAAAAAAGTTTAAATGAAATAATTACAACCACGATTCCAAAAATGTGATTTCTTTCAGTGTGTATTCACTTCTCTGAAACTGCTGGAATAGAAGCAGTGTTGTACACCCCACCTGCAGTTTGTGTCCTTTGCTGAATATTTCAACAGAGCTACACAGTATTTAGAAGAAATAACAGACCATTTGGACTTTGAGGTCTAATGGTATTCCACCCTCTTTATCTAATGTCATCATCATAACCTCTTCCCAACCCAGCTCAGCCCTATGGTGTCCACCTCACCTACTCAGTATTGTAGCCAGATCCATATTCTGGGCAAGGAATTGGTACTCACTGTTTTTCATTTGTAGGGTCCTAGTTTTCACCCAATCCACATTTACTGGATGAAGATGTTTAGAAGATGTGTACAATGCCTCAAAAGAAGTCTTGGTATCTCAAGCATAGTAAAAAATTTTGCTGACAACCAAAACGGCTGCATGTGAATCCTAATGAGAGCTGCAAACTTTGTGGTCTTGGTTTATTGAAGGAATTAAACATGATGGTAGATAAGGTAAGATTCATCTTCAAGGTCTTGTATCTTTCACAACTACCTTAAAGTTCAAACTATCTTTTATTATCACAGTACATACCCCAAGATTCACAGTTAATCCATTACTTTGAGTTGTTACTCTGCTTCCATGGGGAAAATGTGGAAGAGATATGATGCACAGCAAGAACCAACATACAGGAGATGAACGGCCATCCAGCCTATTTCTGGTGGAGTTACCCAGGGCCTATGGAGAGTGAGGGTTGCACTGGACAAATTATGCTGAACCAAAGCCTTGTCTTCTACATGTAGCTAAACAGGCAGATACTGCAAGACTGTTCTGACAAAGGTGAACTGTAGTTCTATTGGCCTGTCAATCCCCTCTCAACTGTGTCAACAGCATGGGTCAATTGTCTCACTGCTGTTTCTGGGATCTTTCTGTGTCTGCCTTACACAGCAAGATCCCAGAAACAGGAGTGAGACTGTTGACCTGTTCATTTAAAGGCACTTCAAAAAATGGAAGTAGATGTCATTTTAGGTACATCTTATGTGAAGTATTTTCCACGAAATGTGACAAGAGTACTGTTTCAGAAATTCCATTTAAATATTTTATAAATAATCACATAAAAGCAATGTATAACCATTGAACTGAGAATCACAGACAGAGGCCGTTCAGTTCCTCATGCCTGTGCCAGCGCTTTGAAGGAACAAAACAATTAGTTCCTGCCCCTGCACTTTCCCCAAAGCCATGTAATTGCTTACTCCTTCAAGTATTAATTTGGTTCCTTTTCAAAAAGCTACAACTGAATCTGCTTTCATCAGCCCTTCAGGCAGTCCTCTCCAAATCTGAGCAACTTGCTGCTTAAAAATAAAATTCTCCTCATCTGTCCTTCATTTTCATCACTTGACTGAAATCACTCAGCTCTGGTTACAAACCTGTCTGCATGTGGAAATTAATTCTCCCTGTTTACTCTACCAAAGCCTTCATAAATTTTAAACACTTCTACTAGTCCTCCAACTTGAAGGGCAATAATACTCCATTTCTCTTCAATGCAATACATTTATCCTTTATCCTAGGCCCCATTCATTTGAATGCCTGAATAGTCTTTAGTGTTATATACTGCAGAGCTCGCAGCATTGAAACAACATGCCACCCAATCCCCACAATCAGTCACTAACAATATGTGGGAGGAACTCTGTGGGTTGAGTAGCATCTCTGGGGAGAAAGGAATTGTTGGTGTTTTGGGTTGAAACCCCTCATAAAACATTGACAATTTCCCCTCCTTCACCCTCCACCCCACTGATGCTTCCTGACTCTCCGTTCTGCTTGCTACTCCAGTTTCTAGCATCTGCATCTAGCATCTTGTGTCACCTTGCATCATTTACAAGCATAAGAAACGTAGGAACATTAGAAATTGGAGCAGGAATGGGCCATCTACTCCATCATTTCATAAGACCACAGCTGACCTGGCACCTCCCTTTTCCCCACAACCCGGAATTGTCTTACCATGTAAACATTTATCTAACTGTACCTTAAATGTATTTAATGAGGGACTCTCTACTGTTCCCCCAGGCAAAGACTATCACAGATTCACTACCCTCTGTGAAAAGCAGTTCCTCAATTTTCCTACCTCTATCTTATTTATTCCTTTCATATTATCATGTTTCTATGAAATCTCATCTCATTCTTCTGAATTCTAGTGAGTATAGTCCCAGGAGACTCAAGCTCTCCTCATACGTCAAGTCCCTCAACCTAGTGAAGCTCCTCTGCACCATCTCCAAAGCCCGGATATTCCTCCTCAAGGAGTCTGGTACTCCAGGCGCAGACTCACCAGTTCCCCACACGGTTGCAGCAGGACCTGCCTGCTCTTAAACTCAATCCCTCTAGCAACGAAAGACAAACATTTCATTTACCTCCTGGATAACCTGCTGCACGTGCAAACCAACCTTTAAAGAAGATAAAGTGAGGGTTCACTTTACTTGTCACATTGTACATTGAAAGATAGTGAAATCTGTCATTTGCTTCAATGGCCAAGATAGTCTGATAACTCTCTGCGGATGCCTGCAAGTGTGGCCCTGCTTCCGGCGGCAACACAGCAAGCTCACCCCTTACTAATCCCAACCTGTACGTCTACGGTGTGTAGAAGGACACTGGGGCACCCTGAGGAAACGGACATAGGCACAGGGAGAACGTATCAATTCCTTACAGATAGCAGCAGGAATTGAACCATAATTGCTGCCTCTGTATTGCGTTGCACTAACCACCACGTTATCTTTTGGACTCTCAAGTCCCTCTGCACAACACTACGCCAAACCTTTCACCATTTAAATAATAATCTGATCTTCTATTCTTCTTTCCAAACATTCAGCATTCACATTCTACATCATAAAGATGAGGGCCCTGTGCTTCTGATCAAATTCATAGTTTAGCAAAAACATGGAATTAAAATGAGAATACAGAGTACAGTTCTGGTCATCTCACCAGTAGAGAGATTTATGATGATGTTACCAAAGATACAGAGTCTTAATTATGGAGAGAAATGGCTTAGGTTGTGGTTGTTTTGAACAAAGGAGACCAAATGGGAATTTAATTACCAATTATAAAATTATAAGATGCCAGGTAAGATTATTCTTAACAAACAGGATAATAACTAATGAGATCTGACTTAAGCTGATTAATCAAGGGATCAGAGGGAAGCTGAAAAAAAAAGCTTTTTCACCCAAAGAGTAGACGGTATCTGGAACGGGGACAGAAATCTCGCCACATCAGTTCTATGTGGCAGGGTTCTCATGGAATTCCGCAATATTTTATTTACTAAGCATCACCCTATTTGGGAGTGTGGAGTTAAGATCATATTGTTTTCCATTAGCAACTGACGTGGGGGCAACGATCCCCAGCAATGCTTTAAAGGAGGTACATGAGAAATAACACCACCGCACACACCATTGACCCAGAGCCATGCCAGTTGTACAAGGGTTTCTCACGGCCAGAAGCACCATATTCAAATTCCTGATTGGTGAGAAATATTCCTCGACACTATCTCCTCTGGACACTACCAATTTTCATTAGCATGGTGCTGAATCAATCGCCAAGTTTATTGTCATGAATGTAGGCACGGTGAGGTGCAGTACCATGAAAATCTTGCTTTCAGCACATAGGTAGAGATGGCTTCGGCTCCTCCTTCCTGATGGTAGCGATGAGAACAAGGCATGACCTGGGTGATTGGGGGTTCCTTGATGATGGACACTGCCTGTTTGAGGTATTGATGATGGACACTGCCTGTTTGAGGCATTGCTCCTTGATGATGGACACTGCCTGTTTGAGGTATTGCTTACAACTCTCTGCAGCTTGCTTCAATCCTGTGTAGTAGCCATTCCCATACCCCCCACCCCATTCTATTATCAGATGGCAACGCAGCCCGTCAGAATGCTCTCCACGGTACACCTGAAGAAGTTTTCAAGTGTTTTAGGTGACAAGTCTCTATAAACTCCTGATGAAATATAGCCGTTGTCTAACATTCTCTATAGCTACATCAATATGTTGGGACCAGGTTAGATACTCAGAGAAACTGATATACAGGGATTTGAAATTGCTCACTCTCTCCAATTCTGATCCCCACTTATACCACACAGTGAAATAAAGACTGTGCAAGTGCAGTAAAATACAATGATACAAGTCCATGGCAGTGCAAGAAGTGGTCCACAGTGTTCCATCACCAAGATAGGGTTAGGAATGAACACTTGACAGTTGTGGGAAAATAGCTGTTCCTAACCCTGGTGGCGTGGGACCTTGCCTGCCATGCACTTAATCATTTAAGTGTGCCTCAGTATAACTCAAGTTGCATCACTGGATGGTTCAACCCAGAAACAGAATCCTGTCCCCATCAAGCCTGACGAAAAAATTCTTGAGCAAAGGAGAAACCAACATCTTTCAGCAAAAGTCTCTGACATCTCTTGCAATAGCCATTCGTTCTCAAATACTGCAGTGCGTGCAGGGTAATGGGTGGATATGCACCGCCTTTGCAGCTGGGACTTTTTTAACATTACTATGTCAGTCCAGGATAAAGTGTCCTTCAGCTTACACAACAGCCTGACTCCTACGCACAAGCAAAAATTCTAAGGGACAGACTTGCACAAAGCAGTGCAGACAATTCTATTGCACTATAAAGAAAGTTGCTCCGAGGATGAAGCATCAACTGAACAAATCCATGAAATGACCACACTTGTTCAAAGCACATTTATTATCAATGTGTTTACCAAGTAAAAGATGCTAACAATTCATAGTAGACTGTGGACAAAGTTAAGATGGCACCAAGTGACTGCCTCTTTGAGCTCATCTGCGGAAACAGCTTAAATTCTTCTCCATGAATCTTTTTTTAACGTTTTCAAGGTGGCTGGGGTTCTATTGAGGTCTCTGATCTGCAATGGCGTTGCAAACTGTGTTTTTTCATGGTGGATGAGTTCTCGCTTTTGGAACTCACCGGCCAGCTGTTTTCCAACATTCTCCAAGCGGGCTTGGAAGATGGCGCCTCCGGGGTGCGGTCCTGCAGCTGACGGATTCAAACCGGTGTTGCTGACCGAGGTGTCATGGGAGAAGGAACATCAGGGTTTTGCTGCTGTGGTTGTGTAGGCCAAGGTCTCTGTAGTCGAGAGCTTGCACTCTCTCTCCCTTTCTCTCGACGGTGGGGAGAGTTTACTGCTGATTCTCGGAATAAAAAGCGACGCAGCAGACTGTAACAGTGGCTGTTAGTCTCCCCTTTCCCTGTGAGACGGGTGATATCACTCTGTCCTTGTTAGTGAGAGGGACAGCCTTTGGCACGTTGAACTGTCTGGTAAACAACAGGTTTTGTTGACTGCAGATCATGGTCTCTCCTTGGGTGCTTTGCTGTTGCTCAGTGGGTGGTGGGCACTGAAATGGATGGGGGGGGGAGCAGGGTGGTTGCTACGTTGCTGCTGCTTGTGCAGCGAGGGGAGAGAGAGGGTTTGGGGTTCTAAAGCTTTTCTGTCGTTCATTCTTTGGGGGTTCTTCAGCCTGCAAAGACTAAGTGCTTTAGGATGTATATTGCATGCATTCTCTGATAATAAACAGAACCATTTGAGACTGCTGGCAAGATCACTAGTCCAGATCAGGCGTCACAATGAAGAGATACGCTCCTTAAAACTCTCAAAGATTAAACAGTTTAGACAACACATTTTCATGTGGGTTTATAGATCCTGACAACACAACTGTGCTCTTGGCAAACTATTTCCCTCCCGAGAGTCTTCATTCCTTTGTTCCCTCTGCAGTTTACGTTGGACTTTTGTCTAGACGTGGATGCTCTGAGGTCTCTTCGACAAAAAAAACCACGGACGGTGACTGCCGGCAGGCTGCTTGCACACTGGGGAGAGCCAGAGGGGTAGTGTGGCAAAGCAGACTGCCCCCTCAGCAATGATGAGAGAGAAGTGAATTTCTCAGGCCTTGTAAGTTGATGAGCAACTTGTGTAGCAGGAACCCCAACAGCATTGATGTATCGAGGGGTCCTAGGGTCCAAATGCAAAAGTCATTGAAAGTGGCCTCACAAAATGACAGTTAAAACAAAAGGCTTCTGGCAGCTTGCCTCTGTTGGTTGAGGAACTGACTTCACAAACCAGGGGGTTACATTAAAAACACGGGGAAGTCTATAGATGCTGGAAATCCAAAGCAACACACACACACAAAATGTTGGAGGAACTCAGATCAGGCAGCATCTCTAGAAATGAATAAACAGTCGACGTTTTGGGCTGAGACCCTTCTTCAGGACTGAGAGGGAGGGAGAAGATGCCAGAATAAAAAGGTGGAGGGGTAAGTGGAAAGAGGCTGTCTGAAGCTGGACTTTTAACTCTTCTCACCTGCCTATCACTTCCCCTGGGTCCCTTCTTCCTTTCCTTTCTTCCATGGTCCACTCTCCTTTCCTATCAGGTTCCTTCTTCTCCAGCCCTTGACCTTTCCCACCCACCTGACTTCACCTATCACCTTCCAGCCAGCCTCCTTCCCCTCCCCCCCACCTTTTTATTCTGGCATTGTCCCTCTTCCTTCTCAATCCTGAAGAAGGGTCTCGGCCTGAAATATCGACTGTTTATTCATTTCCACAGATGCTGCCTGACCTGCTGAGTTCCCCCAGCATTCTGTGTGTGTGCTTGCAGGGAGTTATACTGCAGCTTTATAAAACTATGGTTAGGCCACATCTGGGGCCTTCCATTCATTACTCATTGCCGCATTATAAGAATTACATGGAGGCTTTGGAGAGGGTGCAGAAGGGGTTTACCAGGATGCTGACCTGATTGAGGAGATATAATAATGAGAGGTTGAACAAACTAGGGTTGTTTTCTCTGGCGTGTTACAGGCTGAAAGGAGAAACCTCATAGAAATTTATACCCTGACCGAGAGGCACAGTCAGAATAGATTGCAAGTAGTTTATCCCCCACGGTCAAAATGTTTGATATTAGAAGGCATACATTTAAGGTGATAGACAAAAAGTTTAAAAAGGATGTGTGGGGCAAGATTTCTTTTCCACACAGAGTGGCAGGTACCTGGAATCTGCAGCAAGGGATGGTGATGGGGGCATTTAAAAGTACATGAATGAATAAACAGAGAATAGGGAGATATGGACCATGCGCAGGCAGAAGGGATTCATATCATTAGGCATAATTAGCTTCACACACAAAATGCTGGAGGAACTCAGCAGGCCAGGCAGCATCCATGGAAACGAGTACAGTCGACATTTCGGGCTGAGACCCTTCAGCAGTTTGTTTGTTTGGCACATCATAGGCCAAAGGTCCCGTTTCTGTGCTGTAGGGTTCTATATTTTTGGGATGTGGGAGGAAATTAGAGCATCTATTGATCAGAGGGGGAATGTGCTGATTCCAGACAGACAGACTGGAAGTCAGGTTGCTGGAAGTGAGAAGTAGCAGCTGATAAGCTCCTTGAACCTGGAACACTCTTGCTGTGCTTCAAGAGAGGGCGGCATTATCAATGAGATCACTGAGTAAACTGTGGTGACACAGGTGCTTATCCTCATGTTAGGTTGCAGGCACAACATTGGGAAAGAGGCAATCTCTTTCACGTTTTCAGTAGAACCCAACAAATGAATGGTGGCCAAGCCATGCTTGTTGTGCCAAGAACAGCCACTGGGGGGTGCTGCCTCCACGCTGCCCACTCACACACTTCACTGGCCACTCCGACCCAGGCAGGAGAAATTCCGCACAGGGCTGGCTCACCAGCAGATTCACTCAGTGAACAGCAGAGTCTGCAAAGATCACAAGCCTGCACTGGCACTGCAACTGGCTGTTGGGGCAGCACATCTGGCCTTACTGCTTTGTACTTGGGAGGGGAAAGAAAAACGCACTGCGGCCTCAAGGTTCACTTGGCTACATAACCTCACTGGTGCTTAAGGAGCCTGCAGACAGTCACAATCAAAGGCTTGTGGTGAAGAGAGTTCAGAGCATCCACATAAAGGCAAGGAATAAAAATGGTTGGGAGGTTAAAGTACTTTGCAGAAATGTGCCAGAGGGCTTTACAAATCCACGTGGAAATGTATTGTCCAGACCTTTTATCCGTTGTGTTTTAAAGAGTGTGGCTCCTCACCCTTTGATACACTGTAGAATGAAATTACTTTCAGTGACCCTAATATTTCTGTCTCTCTGTTTCGCACATTATTAAAGGAGCTCAGAGTTTAATTTATTAACTGCTAGTTTCCATCTGTGCTTTGCATACACTGAAATTATTCACCTTGTCTTTATCCAATATGTTTAACATCCATTTACAGTTCAATCTCAGCTTTTACTCATACATGAAAATCACAATCATTTCTTCTGCGCTTAGTCTCCCTGCTTGGGTCTGTAATTGTCCTCTATCATGGCAAATATTTACACTGGTGTGTCAGGCAAGAATGAGCAACACTTGGACAGTATCACAATGATGTAACAAGGCCATTCCAAGAACATACAGATAAGTTGCAAATTTAGCTCCGTCATGGGCACCAGCCTCCATAGTCACCCAGGACGTGCCCTGTTCTCATTGCTACCATCAGGAAGGAGGTACGGGAGCCTTAAGGCACACACTCTATGATTCAGAAACTACTTCCTACCCACTGCCCTCCAATTTCTGAATGGACATTGAACCCATGAACACTACCCCACTACTTTTTTAATTTCTGTTTTTTGCACTCTTTATTTAACTATTTCATATAAATTTAAAAAAATATATATATGTGTATATATATATATATATAAATAAAACTATCATTCACAGTATTTTCCCCTATAATTATGTATTACATTGTACTGCTGCCACAGAGACAACAAATTTCACTGATTCACCCTGCTGGCTGCCAGTTTTTTTCCAGGATAATGTGACAGTCACACAAAGTACATTAGGAACTGGAATTGGCCCGCACCCTGCCTGGGCAGTCAGTGATGCTCATGTTGCTTTTTATTTTGCTTGCTTGGACATTAAGGACTCCCTGAATAATTTGAGAATCTCTGCTAGTGTCCCAAGTTATCAGTTATGAAACCAGTGAGTAGATAAATTCAATTCAAAAGAATTGAATTCAGCTCCTCATTCTTGAGGAGTATGGCACTGTGATGATCGGCTCACTTATTGTACCCCAACTCCATCGAGAGTGTCAGTAAAGAAAAGCTGCATTTATATGGCGTCTTTCATCCTGATGTGTGTGTGGTGATTGTAAAACAGGCAAACACAGAGGATTATGTTTGGGATGAGTTGGTGCATCCTCTACCCGAAGATTTAGGTGTGAGACTTTATCAGGATGTTTGTTTCATATCCACAAAAATCTAGCCTGACTCCCAGGTCCTTGCTGAGGAATCACTCTGATGTTGGAGAGGATGGACAAGATGCAAGAGCTAAGCCCTGCTGTCCTTCTCCACATGGATAATCTGGTAGTAGGCACCACTTCAAGGGAGAGCAAGCATATCCTCCTCTGTGTCCGGGCACTCAATGACCACATCCCCCTCTCCTACCCCAACCAGCTGACAGAGAAAGTGATAAGCACCGAGCTGTCTGCAGCTGCTGCTCTGTGTGCGCCAGATGTTTCCGATGTTACCGGACTGACTGTACTTCAAAGGTGCTTTGTTGGCTGCAAAATGCTTCTGGGACACCTGGAGGTCACAGCAATCACTCTTTAAATGAAAATCTGATTTTTCTTTTGAATTGAATTTATCTACTCACTGGTTTCATAACTGATAACTTGGGACACTAGCAGAGATTCTCAAATTATTCAGGGAGTCCTTAATGTCCAAGCAAGCAAAAAAAAAAGCAACATGAGCATCACTGACTGCCCAGGCAGGGTGCGGGCCAATTCCAGTTCCTATTGTACTTTGTGTGACTGTCACATTATCCTGGAAAAAAACTGGCAGCCAGCAGGGTGAATCAGTGCACTCCTAAACTTCCAGTTCCCTTCTGTTCTGATTGCTCTGTCTTTGACCTCACGCACCCTTCCAAAGAAGCTCAATGTGAGAAGTAACATCACTTCCTCCACACACAGCAGCACTTGGGCCTCAGCAATTAGTTCAACAATTTCAGATAACCAGCCTTTCCCCTCTGTCAGAACTAGTCAGAGCTCTAATGTTCAAAAGTTCAAAGTAAATTTGTCAACAATACATAACCCTGAGGGTTCCAAGGTTGTCAAGCCGAGGAGTGGTAGAGGGGACAAGCTCCTCATGGCATGCACCTCAAATAGCCTCTGACAACCAAGTCCAACTCCTGGCCTTCTCGTGTGGCTTAGCCTCTAAACCCAGCGGAACTGTTTCTACTGACAGGAGAAGGTGCGAAGGCTGGTCCTGGCGCCTTAAAACCAGTGCCTTAGGTAGATGGAGCTCGTCAGCTTGTCTATCTAAGAGAGGGAAAACTCCGATTTCAAACCTCCGCTGCCTTGCGGCCATACCCACTCATAGGAAAGGCTTCGGGAGTAAACCCTGAGGACAAATCCGGAGCTGGAGTCCCTAAGGCAGTCCGACGTCGACTTCTACCTCGCTCTGGCAACTCCTGTGATGACACTGGTGCCAAGCTGTATCGGCCCTTGCCCTTCCCTTGGACAACATCGGTGGTGTGGAGAGGGGAGACTTTCCAGGTGCAGATCCATGGTCTCGCGAGACCAACGATGCCATCATCATCATCATCATAACCCTGCAATTCATTTTCTTGCAGGCATTCACAGTAAGTGTGAAAAACACAACAGAACCAATGAAAGACTGCACCCAACAGGATGGACAACTAATAAACTAACAACAAACTGCAAATACAAAAATAAATAATAATAGTAAATATCAATAAGCTATAAATATCAAGAACATGAGATGAAGAGTCCTTGAAAGTAAGTGCATAGTTTGTGGGAACAGTTCAGTGATGTGGCAAATGAAGTTATCCTCTCTGCTTCAAGAGCCTGAGGGTTGAGGGCTAATGATTGTTCCGGAACCTGGTGGTGTGGGTCCTGAGGCTCCTGTACCTTCTTCCTGAGGGTTGAGGGCTAATGACTGTTCCGGAACCTGGTGGTGTGGGTCCTGAGGCTCCTGTACCTTCTTCCTGATGTCAGCAGTGAGAAGAGAGGATGGCCTGGATGGTAGGGGTCCTTGATGATGGATGCTGCTTTCCTGCAATAATGCTGCGTGTAGATGTGCTCAATGGTGGGGAGGGCTTTACCCTTGAAGGACGGGCCTGCATCCACTACTTTTTGAAGGGCATTGGTGTTTCCATACCAGGCCATGATGCAACGTCAGTATACTCCCCAACACTCATCTACAGAAGTTTGTCAAAGTTTTAGATGACATGCCAGATCTTCGCAAACTCCTAAGTAGAGGCACTGCTGTGCTTTCTTATAATGGCTCTTAGGTGCTAGACCCAGGACAGATCCTCTGAAATGATGTCACTGAGGAATTTAAAGTTGCTGACCCACTCCACCTGCGTTCCCCGTGCTGGAGCGGCTGCATTCTAGACAGGTGCTTATTATTTTTATCCCCCCACAGGCCAGCTGTTTCCGTGGAAGCGACAGGCAGAGTCTCATTGCTGCAGCAGCCACCATCTCACTCACAGATCCACAGCAGCTGGCAGAAGAAACCTGAATGTCCTCACACAGCACATTCTCACTACATTTTCCAAAACGCGCTGCCCCAATCCGCAACATGCATCCAGATCAAGGCAGCATTCTTCCAAAAATGTACATAAGATCCCAGGAGCTTTGAAGCTTTGGAGGACGTGGGAGTTAAAATGGGTCAGTGCCTGATTAGTGTTTCAAATGTGTGCTTGTTGATTGTGGCAGATTCAGCGGGTAAAGAGTCCAGTTTCCTGCTGTAGTTCTTTATGATTCTAGAAGATATGACTTATCAGTTAGAAATAAGAGCCCGAATCAGGTGATTAGATGATCCTCCCGACCAACAGCCAACACCAGTTCGTCTACCCCGATTAGTATTCTTTTCTGCGGCTTCCTCATCTTTATCCAATTCTTTGCTGGTTACATTAATTGCATTTTTTGATAGTCTGTCTCTGTTTTGAATAAGGGTCCATTTACATTCAATTAGCAATCGTATATTTATGGCTCTGCAACAGTAGGAGGGACACACACACAAAATACTGGAGGAACTTAGCAGGGCAGGCAGCATCAATGGAGGAAAATAACCAGTTGACATCTCGGGCCGAGACCTATTCTCAGGACTGTGACAGAAAGGGGGAAGAGGCCAGAATAAAACGATGGGGGGGGGGGGGGGGGGAGAGGGGAAAGAGGTGAGCTGGGAAGTGATAGGTGAAGCTGGGTGGGAATGGTCAAGGGCTGTAGAAGGAGGAACCTGATAGGAGAGGAGAGTGGACCATAGGAGAAGCAGGAGGGGACCCAGAGGGAAGTGATAGGCAGGTGAGAAGAGTTAAAGGTGAAAGTGAGGAATAGAGAAGGGGGGGGATTTTTTTTTTAACTGGGAGGAGAAATCGATATTCGTGCCATCAGGTTGGAGCCTATCCAGATGGACTCTTAGAAAGAATGAATTGCAAGACCAAAGGGAAATAAGGAGGGAACTAAAGTGGGATTGCAAGGCTAGAAATGACCATGAACCTAAACAGGCCAAACGGCCTCCTTTATTGCTGCTGGAAGTAAGGTCAATCTCTTGGACAAGCTTCAGTTGCCTGGATGAAAGAGGCATCATCCCCTCTCCCCATCTCTCCAAAGCAGCACGGGCTTTGAAATAGTCTACCCCTTCCCAAGGGATCACATGGTTACAGCATTGGAGTGGGTGAACTTCTTGTGATGAGCAAGGTCCTCACAACAGCAAGGAGCAGAAGATCTTTCCCATCTGTCATTATTCATAGATTTGTTAGATGCTTTGGTTCTGACTTAACAGGCACATCTGAATTGTAGTGCAGTGAAAAATAATAATTGCCTTACATCATCAACTCTACAAGCCTGTGTAAAGTGCCAGGCATGGGAAATGAATAGAAATAAAATACTGACTTACATATATCCCAGCATAATGCCTTCAGAAATTCATATATGTTATCATACACTACCCTGAGATTCATTTACTTGCTGGCATTCACAGGAAAAGTATACAACATAATTTATATGAAACTATACATAAACAAAGGCTGACAGAAAAAATGTGTAGAAGATGACAAAATGCACAAATAAATAATGTTGAGAACATGAGTTGTAATCCAATGCCCAGGGGAAAATCACCTCACACAACGATGCAGGGGAGATGACAAATACTGTGTCCGTCACAAGCAAAGCCCTCCCAACCAATGACCACATTTACATGGGGCACTGCTGCAAGAAAGCAGCATCCATCATCAAAGGCCACCACCATCCATGCCACGCCCTCTTCTCACTACTACCAAAGTGAGTCTGTAGGTCGTAGAATCAGTTCAGAGTAGTGGGGATTGAAGTTAACCATGTCGGTTCAAAGGCCTGATGGTTGTAGGGTCTGAACTGTTCCTGGACCTGGTGGTGTGGGACCTAAATCTTCTGTACCTTCTACCTGATGGTAGTAGTGAGAAGAGGGCATGGCATGGATGGTGGTGGCCTTTGATGATGGATGCTGCTTTCTTGCAGCAGTGCCCCATGTAAATGTGGTCATTGGTTGGGAGGGCTTTGCTTGTGATGGACACAGTATTTGTAATCCCCTGTGCACTGTTGTGTGAGGTGATTTTCCCCTGGGCTCTCTGAAAATCGGATTGCGTTGCAGGGCAGATGGTATCAGATATGTGGAGAAACTAGAGAGGCTAGGGGAAAATCAACAAACTGCTGGAGGACCTCGGAGGGCCAGGCCACATCTGTGGGGCGAAATGGACAGTCAATACTTCGGGCACTGGCCCTTCATCTGGAGAGGCCGGGGCTGTTTTCCTCTGAGAGTTAAGGGGGATGTTCCAGAGGCCAATGGGTAGTTGACATGCAGAATAATTTGTACCACCGGGATGCTGATAACAAGAAGCTATGGGTTTTAGTCCAGAGAGACTAAATGGACATTTTCTCTAGTAAATTGCAATTAGTGCGATGACCTCCTCCTGTCCTGGATGAGCTATGAAAGAAATGAGGAAATCTGGGTTTGACATTGAAATGTATTTCTCCCCACATGCAGCTTCTCAGCGAATAAAACTGGGTCATTAAAGGTCCGACATAACGTCAGCCCTCTATTATTTTGTGCTCGTTCTTCAAAAGATTTGTTAAGGTAGGTGGAACCACGAATACTTGTGGCACAGAGGCTCAGCAGGTAGTGCTGCCACCTCACCGTTCCAGCAAACCAGCTTCAATTTTGATCTCTGGTGCTGTTTGTGTGAAGTTTGCACCTTCTCCCCATGACCATACGGATTTCCTCCAGGGACTCTGCTTTCCTCGCGCATCCCAAAGATATGCAAGTTGGGAGGCTAACTTCTGTGTCTAAGAGAGCCACTTGGCCTAACGTTTCCATTCCAGCTGGAAGAAAGTTATCTCACTTTCTAATGCTTGGTTCAGATCCTTGCTGGTCACATTCAGTGTGCTCACCTAGGTCCATTTTTTCAGCATTGAGGGATTTAGACAGTGAGCTCCAAATTCCAATTACACTGTTTGGCTATTTATCCTCAATTCAAGTTGAAGTTTAATTGTCATTCAACCAGACATGAATACAGCCAACTGAGTTACCCCGGGGCCAAGATGCAAAATATAGTACGGACAGTCACACACACGTACCATGTACAAGACAGCAAGCACATATAGTAATCATAGCCACGTAATAACAGAGTCCAAATTCGAGCCATCACTCAGGTGCTCTCACATTCATCTGTTTATAGCTTGATCGAAATTAAATGCGATACACACAGTGTGTTCATATTATTTGGAAACTCTAATGCCCTGCTGCTGGCACAAATTTTTGTGGCTAAGTTTTGATTCTTGTCCATGAATGGCAAAATGGAGTGAAAGCATTTAGCCCAAATCTTGCTGGAAGAATAGTGCTGATGCTATCAGTATATTATGCTAATAAATTATTAAATGGGCACTAAATTCTGGAGGCCTAGTGTTACAAGTAACATGCAGAAATCATGGATTTATTTTGGGAGTCTCCCTTCTCCACTGTAAGGAGTTGGTACTTTCTCCCTGGGACCACACTGGTTTTCTCTAGGTGTTGCACTTTCCTCTGAAATTCCAAGTTCGTACGGTTGGGGCTAGGGTTAGCAAATTAACCCTAGAAGCAAGAAGTGTGGTAACATCTGATGCAAACGTCATCTTACAGCATTTTGCTATGTTTCAATGTAGTGTACGTGTGACAAATGAAGCTAATCTTTACTACTATACTCCTCCAGAAGCTCTGCTGGTTTTCTGTAGCACTGATAGATTTGACATTGAACAGAAGGAATTAGTTGAACTTGCTATAATTACATGACAGTTATTAAACTTGCAGATAATGCAGCGGCCAATTTGTTCCTTTTTTTAGTATATTTTTTTAATAGCACAAAAGTCAAAATAGCAGTCAGCCTGACAATTATATTTAACTCATTCAAACATAAAGGGATGTTTATATGATTATTATTGGAGATTTTCTTTCAAAATGCATACTAAAAATACTTTAAAGAAAATATTTCTTGCCTCATTTTTTATACTTTTGTCTAAATACATCTGTTTTCTCATGGTTTCACTATCTGTATTGGAAATGTCATTGATTTAACTACAGGCAGTCCCCGGGTAACGAACGAGTTCCGTTCCTGAGTCCGTCTTTAAGTCGGATTCGTACGTAAGTCGGAACAAGTACATCCAGTATTACTTAGCGTCAGTTAGTCAAACGTTTGTCTTAGTATATAGTATTTATTTTACCTTTCTATACATATAAACACTTAAGAAACATATGTATTCCAATAATTAAACCACTGAGTTGCTTAGTAATAACTGTAGCTTTCATTGGGGCAGGGCCTTTCACGTGCTCTATTATTCTCACTTTATCCGTTATCCTTTAAAATTGTTCCGATTGTTGACCGACTGTAGCCTAATGCTTTTCCAATGACCGATGGCATTTCACTTCTTTCCAAACGCTTTATTATTTCTACTTTATTTTCAATCGCTTCCCATCAACGGAACAGAAACACTGCGGGCGGCGGGTCCCGATCTCCGCCAGCTCCCAAGATCTGCTGGGTCCTAAGGACCACCGCACTGAGCCACGTTAAATGGGACAAGTTGGGGGCTGTGCTGGGTTTGGGTATTTCAGCCTCCACAGTATTCCACGTGGGAATTTAAACTGGAGGTGGCAATGTTTTTTTATTAACGAGGTCGAGTTGTGAGCTCGGTATCAACCTGGCACGGATGGTACAGGAGTCACTGGATCGACATCAGCCTGGCACAGGAGCGGTCTGTCACTGGATCGAACTCGGGTACCTCCACTCTAGAGCCCGGCACTGATCTCACTGCGCCACCAGCCGACCAGAAAAGACGGGGAGGGGGGTCAGGGTGAATCTTGCTAAGAAAAATTTAAGCCAAATACAAAGTTACACACTCAACACAGTGTCAACGGCTACGTCTGAAAATGGCGGACGGCGTTCTCCTTCCTCGGTCTGTAAGTACGAGTTGTCTGTAAGTCGGACGTTCGTAACTCGGGGGTTACCCGTATTTTAATTGACATGTACCTCTTTAAGTTCTCTTTTGTGTTATCAATTAACAAAATACAGTGTGTTTACACTTGAATCCCACATTTCCTGTCGAGAATCCCATATTTGGACGTTTTTTAATCAGGTTTCAGTGCAAATACTTGTAAAAAGTTTGTGTTCAGTTTGAGTCCAGTGACCAACCAGTATTCCTACTTTTCTGGCACATCAACATCTATGAGATGCCAATAATGAATGATCTATTATCACCATCTACCAACAGCAGAGGATGGGGTAGGTTATATGGACAATGATAAATATTTGGTTGTGAATCTGTTGAAATCATTGTCACAGACAGTTGTGGAGGCCAAGTGATTGGGTATATTTGAAGTGGAGGCTGCTAGGCTCTTAAATAATAAGGGTGCCTAAGATTACTGTAAGGAGGCAGGGAATGGGGTTGAAAGGGAAAGTAAATCAATTGTGATTGAATGACAGAGCAACTCAATGAGATAGTGGCCTCATTCTACTCCTATGCCTAATGGTCTTTTGTTGTTTAACTGATGGTTTATCAGTCAGACTATGTGAATTCATTTGGCACCAATCACTGGACACATGGGAAAACTAGACCCGCAATACCTGCAGTGTATGCGCTAATTCTTACAGATGTACCATGGAGAGCATTCTAACTGGTTGTATCATCGTCTCCTATGGGATGGGGGCATCATACAGGATCAAAATAAGGTGCAGAGAATTGTAAACTCAGCCAGCTCCATCAAGGGCACTAGCTTCCGTAGTATCCAGGACATCTTCAGGGAGCAATGCCATAAAAAGACAGCGTCCATCATTAAGGACCCACATCACCCAGGTCATGCTTTGTTCTCATTGCTACCATCAGGAAGGAGATACAGAAGCCTAAAGGTACACACTCAGCGATACAGGAACAGCTTCTTATCCTCTGCCATCTGATCTCTAAATGAACAGTGAACCCATGAACACTACCTTGCACTTATCATTTCTATTTTTGCACTACTTATTTAACTATATATTTAATGTAATTCATGTTTATTTCCTATTATTATATATTGCGTGGTACTGCTACCGCAAAGCCAACAGCCTTCACCGTATTATGCTGGTGATATTAAAACCGATTTGATTCTGACTCTTACATTGATTATTAATAAAGTACAAAGTCTGGGCTGTGCTGGTACTTCAAAACCATTACTCAATTGCTCTATTCCCCTTCTCTCTTCCCAGCACTCTGAAAGTTTCTCCCTACCTCACACAAATGAGCACATTTAATGGATTTGCAGGACATGGAAATAAATAGAGTCTCAAATTAAAGTTCAGCCTCAGTCATGATCAAATCCAGCGGCGAAGCTGGCAGAAAGAGTGAAACCGCAGACTCTGATTCCACACAATTTCTGGAATCAAAGCTGTAAAAAGAGTCATAAATACAAAAATGATGAGTGTATGTGGTAAATCTCCGAACAGGACTGAAGTAATTAAGAATTGCTTAAATTTCAGAGCTAACACAATTCATTCGTGACATTTTGTTCATATTAAATTTAGCACTGCCAACAATGACGTACGGTGTAGAGCTTGATTAAGGCTAGTGAAAGGTTATGAATGTCAATCCAAGTCCGCCAGAGTTGCTACCAACATCTCCACCCCCCCCACCCATTCTCTTGCATTCTCACCTAAACTTAAAATAAATTTATTGAATGGCATCTGGAATCTTATTGGTGATTTTTTTCTCCTTTCAAAGTCACAGTTGCAACAACTCCATATCCTCTCCTCATTCCTACCGTCGGAGAGAAGCTTCAGGAGCCTGGAGACCCACACTCAATGTTTTAGGGAGAGCTGCTTTCCCTTCGCCACCAGATTTCTGAAGGGTCCATGGAAACTACCTCACTATTCCAGTATTTACAATATTTATTTATTCTTTATTGTAACTAAATCATGAATTATTTGTCTTGCACTGTACTGCTGGCATAGAGCAACAAATTTCATTACGTATGAGAGTGAGAACAAATCCAGTTCTGATTCTGGGGGGGGGGGGGGGGGGAGGAAAATTGGCCAGGTTAGAGTTAAACCCTGCATTTCCCACGAGGAAGCTGTCAGGCAGCTACTGGAAATGGGAACAGAGCAGCAGTGTAGTGCAGCTGTTGGAACCCTGGGACACAGGCAGGCAATAGTGGCAAGACTCCGCGTACTGTACAGTCAATGCCGATTCAGAAACACTTCAGGTTGGTGCCTCTCATCTTATGAAATGTTATCAACTTGAAGGACCGATTCTCTCCTAACTCATTGCTGCCTGATCCAGAAGAATTGATAGGGCAATGAAACCATTCTGAACAGTAAACACAGAGCAGGGAAAGTATCTACAATCCTTTCAAATAGGCTTTTTTGTAATAACACCAGCTGAGACATTTATCCCCTGATTCATTAATCAGCAACAGTAGCTGATTCAAAAATAAATCATATGTTATATATAAATCTGGATTTTCTTTTCTAACAGAATGCAGTGTTCTGGTTTTCATCCAAAGCACCTTAACCAGAAAATCTTCCTGATCCAAATAACCCAATATAGTGCATTCTGGTTAACTGGGACACAATGGGAACTGTACATTTTGAGCCAATTAAGCGACTGCCCCAATTTGCCAAAATTTCATAGAAATAGTTAAAAGTTATATAAAAAAAGACAGAGTAATGAAATTACATGAAATACAGAACGCATGAGACTACTACCAATATTACTGCAATACCATAAATCAGTGAATTAGTCCCCAACAGATATTGAAAGAGGGATTCACCTGTGTTCCGTTTTGTCTGTAAATGAACAAAATCATGCAGACACCTACTGCAGATATCAGACTGCCAACATACAATGCTGTCGATGACTGCATCCTCCAAATCTTCATTTTCATTGTATCATTCAAGATTACTGTCAATACCTTTAAATTTGTAGTAGTTCCTAATACGTTGAAGCAGTCGAAGTGCTTCATTTTTACTCCCAGCCATCTCTGGCATTTCCAAGCCTGAATGCTTGAAACCAGATTGAGCAACACCAATTCTGAATTGTCTTACTGCTTATTTCCCACCAACTATCAGTACAAAAATTGCTGCTTTTTGAACACAAACACACACAACTGACTCTATTTAAAAACTGATCACTCTAAGCATGGTGAAGTGACTAATGGCCACGCAAGTGCACATGAATGGCGCTAGTTAGGAACTGTTAGGCAACAGTATCGTGTCCCAATTAAGGGGCATAGTGACCCAAATAAATGAAGGGAATCACAGCTATTTTCTCCATTTAGTTTTTGTTCTTCAGCAGTTGTCCCAAATAAACTGCTGCCCCGTTTAACCAATCGCCCGGTTAACTGGAATCCACTGTATAAATGTCTTACTGGTGTGCCTGAAAGTTTCAGCCAACACTAAGCCTACAATGGGTACCAGATACAGCTCAGGCCCTATCCCAGGGCACAGCTGCACACAACATAGTTGTATGGGCCACATGATGTCAGTCTTGATCCACACAGAGTAAGGCAATACTGGCTTGCTAACCGAAAGGGAGGGGCCAGCTGACTGAGTAGGAGAATGGGAACATATTGTTCGGGACCCCTGCTCTAATAAAACAAAACAAGAATGGGATCAGGACTCTTAACATTTGCCACATATGGTTCACTGAACTGCTGATTCTCATCACACACACTCACAAATCAAGAATCCGATGAGGTAATGAAGTGCATGCTCATGAAATATTACCCCAAAGGATGACAATGAGAGAAGAGGAGGAGCAGAAAGGAATAGATGGGAGAAAATCTCTTCCTCACACTCTCCTGAATTTGCCTTTAAGCTCCCTTCCCCTGCACAAAGCCGAGACAAAACCTTTACTAGGGGACAAGGCTTTTGGCAAAGGCACAAGCTGCACTATTCCCAAAGCATCCAGACTCAGTTGACGAATAAACAAATTGTTCAAGGTTCTTAAAAAAAATTAAACAGTAATAGATCCCTGCTTGTGAGTGATGTTATCTACCTGATGTTACCAGCTGAAATGGTATCAAAGTGTGTGGTGTGCCCAGAATCTGCAGCTTATTACCACTTACATAGAAAATATCTACATTACTGCCTTTGCTAGACTTTGCCAGCAGCCGAATCCACTGGACTCAATTGATATAAAATTACAGTCCATTACAAATGACTGCTTGGTATAATTAATATAATTAACATTACTGGACAGAACCTTCAGATCTTTGCCTCAGGATTCCCCTCAAAGGCAAAGAGTGACTCAAAGAGAATGACCGACTGTTAAAATCATTCTTTCAGGCACAAGCAAAAACACCAAAGATAACAGGCTTTTATTTTAAAAGCAGAAAGCTTGTATGCCTTTTGCTTCAGGGGAGTTCTGGAATTGGCAAGGTCTAGTTTTGACTACCACTGCTAGTGTGCTCTGCTAACTACCCTCAGCCAAGGCAGTTGAAAAGATGGTACACTTGGTCTCTGTGCCCCCAGGCTACGAAGTGGAAAAACTCAAATCACACTGAGTGGCCCCCAGAGGGAAATGTTCATGTATGTACTTGGGAAAACACAAGCTTTGATGCTCTCGAGAGTCCCATTGCCCAGACACACACAATTATTAATTATACACTGACTGGAGGTGTTCCAGAAAGAGAGAGTGTAGGGGGAGAGGTAAATTCCAGTTACGAATGAGTAAGACAGCAAGTCCATGTTTAAACCTCCACCAACTATTGTTTGCTAATCAAAGTGAAGCTATCCTGTGCATCTATTATAATGAAAGGGCTAAGGATTCCAAAGCAGGAAACATTGATTTAACGAATATTGCCAATCAACGTTGCTGGGATCATGAAGAATGCAGATCTGCTCAGGATGGGGAGCTGCCTACACTCAGCACCAAAAGAGTTAGCACTGTGTGGAGAATAAAAGAGAAAAATACAGAGCAGGGGAAACATTGATCAATGATCATTTTGTTTTTGGAGAAAAGGATCAATAATTTTTAAAGCTGAAAAAAAAGACGAAGTACAATGAAGTATAAAATTAAAGCAGCAGCTTCAATGGATGAACACATACAGTTGTTTACCTCTAAGGGCCCTTGTTCTTTTCAGTATGAGGGGTGATTGATAAGTTTGTGGCCTGAATCAATTTTAGAAAACCTAGTACATTTATTTTTCCTACATTTACACACTTAGTCCAGCGGTCATGGAGCATACGGATCCCTTCTTTGTAGAAGTGGGTGTCTTGGACCTCCAGAAGTGCTCCACAGCAGGGGTGAATGATAAGTTTGTGTCCTATGGTAGAAGGAGATGAGTTATTAACTTCAAACTTTCTGCATTTTCACTCAGAGTTGAACTGCACATGCATGTAACAAGAGCTGTATAACTCAACTCCTTCCACCTAGGTCACGGACTTATCAATCACCCCTGCTGTGGACCACCTGGAGGTCCAAGACTCTCTCATTACATGCATGTGCAGGTTAACTCTGAGTGATAGCGCATAAAGTTTGAAGTTAATAACTCATCTCCCTCTAACTTAGGCTACAAACTTATCAATCACCCCCTCTGTGGACACTTTCTGGAGGTTCAAGATCCGTATGCACCACGACCACTAGACTAAGTGTGTACATGTAGGAGGGGACTATGTTGAAAAATAAATGTGCTAGGTTTTCTAAAATTGACTCCTTCTACCTTAGGCCACAAACTTATTAATCAGCCCTCGTATTAACCTTTGATAGGTGTCATTTGATCTCTACAAGGACCAGGTTTGCAGATCTGCACTCAGTAGGCTTAAAGAAAATAAACTTCTTAAAAGAAAGTCTATTTTGCATGGCAAGATAATGGCAATGAGGACTTTTGTCCAAAGTGAGACCAAAGTGAACCTTTTTCCAAAAATAAGCCTGGAGAATGAAGTCCAAGAAGCATCTCCTTTCAAAATAAAAAGGAAAGTTGACACAACAGGCTTGGTTATCGCATTTGACACTCTTACCAAGATATGGGAGGAATACTGTGAACTCCTGTCAGATTCCTTTCGAGCAAACTATATGAAGTAATGAAGGGAAACTTAAGCATAGGCTTTTGTGCATTTCAAAGAATTGCTGCAGCCTTATGATACAATGGTTCATTTCACAGACAGATGATCTTATTCTGTGTCGGTATTGATGCCATTGGATGGAAAATGGTCCTGAAAATCGAGTTGGGTTTTTGTTCTGAACTCAGCAGAGAACAAGTACTCTCAGGTGGATTAAGCCCTCATGCCCGATGCCCAACAATTTTACATTTGTGAATGTCACGACAGCATGAATCTCAAATCCCCAACTTCACTGCTTCACAAAATGAAAACGGTGCCTCAAGTCGTTGACCCAAGAGTTCAAAAGTGGATTTTGAACTGAAGTAAAAGGGGCTAGCCAGAACATAGACATGGCGGCCCAAAACGGATTCTGTCACGTGAGAAGTACAGTCTTGCATCGTGTGATCTGCAATTTAGGGGTGGTTGTAATAACTACAGAGTAGTTTCCATGTGGATTATACTGGACCCTTCTCAGGGAAGACGTTGCTGCTGATAACTGATGTTCACTTAATGTGGGTGGATGATTACAGTGAATATTTAAGTGCCCAGAGCTAAGAATGTAAAGCACAGAGAAATTTTAACTTTAGAATCACAAATTGAGTTACTTCACCCATGTGTCATTTGAAGGATTTCATGAAAACGGCACGCAACATTTGCAATCTGCCGTTTCATCCTTCCTCTAACGGATTAGCGAAAACAGTTGCTCAAGAGTTCTGTACTGCCAGATGAAGTATTTACCTATAACTTCATTTGTGGGTCAAAATGGGTTCCTGCTGTGGTTGAGGACAGTGCAGCTCAATTAACATATCTGGTCGTTCTAGGAAAAATTAAAATCATCTACCTCCAGAGAGACCCAAAATGGCAACACCCAGAGGAATAGCACTGGAGTCAAAGCACGATCAGGTACCTTAACTGTTTTTGGGATCAATGGGACGTTGTACAGAGGAACTGCTCAGGCATCAGTCGCTGAGATGGTTGGGTGAAAGAAACTGTGGTACAGCCTGGCCTTTCTCCAGCAAAGGTCAAACATTCTACCTGTGAGAAGATATCTTCTGCATATCTGAAAGATTTTCATTAAGTAACTTTGAATTGATTCGGGTTGTGGTTGGGGGTAAATGAAGTAACAAACGGAATTTGAATGTATCTAGTTACAGGCAGCATCCAGATTACATGACGGTTTCATAAAGCCAATTTCCTCACAAGTCAGAAACATTTGCTTCCTCTTATCGTTCTACACACACTTCCTATAATTCTTTCATTTCACTGAATAATTACCCTAATGCTCTCAATAATTAAGCTGATGGAATATAACCCATATCCAGATACATATTATTATTACTAGCTCCAAGTATGCCTTAAAATGTATGGGAGAATTTGCTTAAAATCAGATTTTCATTGAATCATCTATGGCCCAGGGAGCAACTATACTTGTTTCATTTGAAGCCATCAGAGGCCATGGTGCTTTTGCATAGCTGGAGTTAGGACTATATTTTGGCTCGATGAAAGGTACAAATATCCCACATGTTGAAATGTAGGATGTACTTTGTTTTTGTACATTTAGATATAATACAAAGGCAGTTTTCCATATTTTTTTATTTCAAAAAATAATCTTAACCCAATTATAAAATGCAAGTATTGTGTGGTATTTCCCTAAATCATCTGGTAACTGGTAATCTCATTCTCTGCATTTCAAGAAGATGTGACTAAAACATCATAACTGATAGGTGACTGTAAAAACGATGAAACATCTGCACATTGAGGCAGAAAATTGAGAATCTTTATTGGCTTTATGCAATGTGCAGCAACCAGATAGGAGAGAAATAGGTTTGGATAAAATTTAAAAAACATGCCATTTGATGCTCTCCATTCCTGCTTTTGAAAATAGAGAAAAAAATACAGATGCTGATAAATCTGAATTACACTGGAGACAGCCAGCAAGCCCATAGAAAATAAAACCACCAAGTTAATGTTTCGGGTGGAAAACCCTTCAGCAGAAGTTGCCTGACTGTTTGAAGCATTTTCTCACCCTTCTATGTAGGATCAAGATTTGAAACATCAACCCAGTTTTAAAACTGGTGACAGAACCTTCAGACAGCTCATTGCAACATTATGGGTCCCTCTGAAAGGCCCAATCTGGTCCCAGTTTCAGATTCCACTCAGTGTCTGCTTCCACTTTCTAAAGGACCTCGGGGTGTTTTCCTACATTAAGACATGCCAGTCAAAGTTATTATTAGGCATTTTAGCAACAGAAGCACATGCACCACCTTGTTGATTTTCTTTATCTCATTGGAATCTTTGCCAATTGTTCAGGGGTTTACCATCCAGCTTCCTCTCCTCTGCACAATACGTTAATTCACCTAAAGATTTTAAGAAGCTTTCTCTAGAAAGGCGAAAGTCAAATAGTAGACTGACAATTACAATGGGGCATCACACGATATGGATAAAGATTCAGGACATGTTTTCTCATGGGGAGTCTTCAAGACTGAGAGGCACAAGTACAAATTTATTTCTAATTAAACTGCTCAGAAGAAATGTTTAACTGGAAAGTGTCTGCAATGTGGAATATACCACCGTATGACAAAGTTGGGTCATATACAGTAAACCCACTTACAAGATAATGAAAAGGAATAAGCCAAAGATTAGTTAAATTGTAGAAAGAGGAGGCTCACATACAGAATAAAAACTGATTGAATGGTCTATTTCAGCATTGTTATTTCAATGTATTTCTATGTGAGAATAGGACCAAAATGATAATATTGTAACCCATGGTCCTCTTAGTCGATGCTTGATATATAACTCAGTCATAAGCTACCTTCATATTGACCAAATGTGGAAGCTTCTCTCACATTTGCTTAGTACCTAATGATAATTTCCAAGCACTGAAGCTTCAGGTTTCAAGGGACAGGTTAGTGTTGACTGGAAGGGGATATTAGCAGGGGTGATAGTAGAGCAGCAATGGCAGAGTTTCTGTTAGTAATTCAGCAGACATTAATTTGGGATGAGGGACCCATTGCTGTCAAAGGAAGTCAAAGACAACAAAGAAAAAACAAAAGAGAGGACAAACAATACTGCAAAAGTTAGCAGATAATTGGAGGATTAGAAAGTTTTCAAAAAATCAATAGGAAATAGAATGCAACTAAAAGGGCAATAATGGGGAGAAAAGATGAAATATGGAAGTAAGCTCACCACAATAATGCCAAAAATTTATTTCAGATCCAGTACTGTGCAAAAGTCTTAGGCACATATTATATCTGGGAGCCCAAGACTTCTGCACAGTGCTGAACTTGTCAATGTGGAACAGAGAGCAGGGTTGTAAAACTAGCAGGAGGAAACGGTGTTGGGAGTGTTTGGAATGGTGGCATGCCACAGGAGGGGTGTGGGACAGGTGGCAGAGGAGGAGTGTGTGGGGGAGCTCGCAGGTGCAGACACACCCAGCCCTGACACACCATGCAAGGTCATTTGATTCCAAAGAATTGGCTTATTATTCATTACAGAATATCTCTCTGGTGTTTCCCTCCCCACTCCTTCCACCTTTTCCCAACCATAATTCCCCTCTCCCTGTCCCCTTCCCACTCTCAGTCTACAATAGTGACTGATATCAGAATCAAGTTCATCATCACTCACGTCATGAAATTTGTTTTTTTTTGGTGGCAGCAATAAAGAGCAATTCATGAAATTACTACAATATTGCGCAAAAGTCTCAGGCACCTTATCTGTGTGTGTGTGTGTGTGTGTGTGTGTGTGTGTGTATGTCTAAGACTTTTGCACAGTACTGTATACAGAGAAACTAGAGGGACATCGCACTGCTGGAAAGTGACAGTGGAGAAACAGTAATGGGGAACAAAGCAATGGCAGATGAACTGATTTTGCATCTGTCACCACATTTGTCACCAGCAAAAAGCCAGAAATTTGGATCAAAAACAGAAGTGAGTGTAGTTGCTATTACTAAGGAGAAGGTGTTTTGGAAGCTGAAGGATCTGAAGATGGATAAATTACTTGCACTGGATGAACTAATCCTTCCCAGGGCTCTGAAAGAGCAGCTGAAGGGATTTTTGAGTTATTTTAGTGATCTTTCAAGAATCACTGGAGTCAGGATTGGTTCCAAATGACTGTAAAATCACAAATATCACTCAACTCTAAGAAGGGAGGGTGGCAAAAGACAATAAATAATAGGTTGGTTAGCCTGACCTTATTAGTTGATAATATTTGAGACTCCATCAGTAAGGATGAGGTTTTGGGATGTTTGGAAGCATGTGATAAAATAGGCCCAAGCCATCATCGTTCCCTCAAGGAGAGATCCTGCATGACAAATGTATTGGAACTCTTTGAAGTGGCAGGCAGGATAGACAAAGGAGAGTCAGTGGATGTCACTTACCTTGATGAGGTGCCACAAATGACACTGTTAAACAAGACAGGAGCCCATGGCTTTACAGGAAAGATATTAGCATGGATAGCAAATTGGCTGGCTGGCAGAAGGCAAAGAGTGGGAATAAAGGGGGCTTTTTCTGGTTGGCTTCCAGTGATTATTGGTGTTCCTCAGGGATCAGTGTATGGTGTACCACTTTTCACATTATTTATTAATGATCTAGATGACAAAATTGAAAGCTTTGTGGCCCAGTTTGGAGATGATACAAAGAAAGGAAGGGGGCAGGCAGTGTTAAGGAAGCAGAGGAGGACTTGAACTGGTTGGGAGAATGGACAAAGAATTGGCAGATGGAATACAGTGTAGGGAAGTGTATGATCTTGCACTTTGGTAGAGGGAATAAAAGCATAGATTATTTTCTAAACAGGGAGTGAATTCAGAAATCAGAGGTGCCAAAGGACTTGGGAATCCTAGAGTTGGAATAACTTGCAAGTTGAGTCAATAATAAGGAGTACAAATGCAATGCTAACAATCATTTTGCGAGGACTAGATTATAAAGCCAAGGGTGTAATGCCAGGGCTTTATAAGCATAGGACTGACCATTTTTGGAGTATTGTGAGCATTTTGGGCTCCATATCCAAGAAAGGCTGCCATTGGAGAGGGTCCAGAGGAGTTTGAAGAGAATTGTCTCAGCGTTGAAAGAGTTAATATATGAGGAGTGTTTGAAGGCTCTGGGCTTGTACCTACAATAGTTTATAAGGATTTTGGCGGGGGGGGGGGGGGAATGCTGAATCTCCTTTAAAGCCACCAAATATTGAAAGCCCTGGATACAGTTGATATGAAGAAGATGGTTCCTATAGTGGGAGAGCCTATGATCAGAGGGCACAGCCTTGGAATAAAAGTGCGTCCCATTGGAACTGACATGAGGAGATATTTCTTCAACCAGAAGGTGGTGAATCTGTGGAGTTCATTGCCACTGACATCTGTGGAGCCCAGGCTTTAAAGCAGAGGTTAACTGGTTCTTGATTAGTAAGGGTGTCAAAGGTTATGGGCAGAAGGCAGGAGAACAGGGTTGGAGAGAAAAATAAACCTCCCATGATCCAATGGTGAAGCATACTTGATGTGCTAAATGGCCCAATCATTTTCCTATCTCTTTAGGTCATGTTACTAATGACATTGGCCTTACATTTTCTTCATTATACTCCATTTGCCAACATTTTTGCCTATTTGAAGTGGAGATCTTTCATGTCTACAACAGGATACAGTTTATCTCTGTTTGCTCTGTAGGTTGTGTGTTGGAACATGAAACAATAATACCATATTACGCCCTACAGAAGGGCGAATTGAGATCACTTGCAACACCTTTCAAAGTCAAACAGGCCGCAGCCACTTACTGTTAAAGCTTATATGAGAATAAGCTTTGTTTGGACAAGGGAAGCAAGCATCTGTGAAACCATGCCTGCAAGGAGTCAGGCCCTTTGGGAGAAGAGAAAATAGGCAATTCGAGAAAAGAAAATTATTTTTCAGAAACTGAATTCCAGTACGAGAGAAAGGACAGCGCAGGGCAGGCAAGGTGTTCCGAAATATTGCAAGGGAAGTCCACACTTAAAAGTACGTGGCAGCAGTAAGAATTTCTCCTTTGCGGCGTAGAGATAACATAAGTAACAGAGTACTGGAACATGATCATTGCCAAAAAACCCATCAATTTGTTAGTGAATGATTATGGGTCAATACTTGGTGCTTTGCAGCACTGAAAAATTTGCATAAGCAAACAGCAATTGCTGAACCTTCTCAGAGCAGACTCTGCAACGGCATTGAGAAGGCTGAGAGAATCAGCTGAAGGAGAGGAGAAGGTCTTATTGCATTGGTGATAATGTCTATACAGCTATGAGCTCTCTCCTTCGAAGCAAGTGAAGTACAATAGAACCTTGTTGAAATGCTCATTCTGCATTACAAGTCATGCTGTGGCAGGCAGCAGACTGTTCAACCAAGGACGCACAGAATCAATGCCAAAGAAATTACTGCATGCAAATAGCCATTTCACTCTTCAAAACCGTGCTGGTTCATACATAGCCACAATTCAAATAATGTCATTCCCCCTCCCTCTAACCATCGCCCTAATTTTTCTTTCCCTTTCAAATACTAATTCAGTTTCTTTTGAATGTGATGATTGAATCTGCCCTGAGCAGTATATTCCGGATGCTTATCATTTGCTGTGTGAGAAGGTTTTTCCTCAGGTCACATTTGACTCTTTTTGCCAAAATATTTCATTCTATTACCTTCAGTTCCAATGGGAACAGTTTCTCTCTATCTGCTCTGTATGAACTTTTCGTGTTTTGATCACTTCGGTCACAGTCAAATTGAACTGATGATATCAGATGAAATCATGAAGTCATACAGCACAGGGTATGACGTCTCCAAGTTAGTTCTATTTGCCATAACCTTCTACAACTTTCCTATCCATGTAGGCATCCAATTATCCTTTAGA